>NC_052330.1:19182705-19482705 GCF_016432855.1 Salvelinus namaycush | reverse complement strand
ATGCCGGAGGATATACCCATTAGACTTGGGGCTCGGCTGGGCGTTTACCTCATATTTAGATTTTTAAATTCTGTTTTCCCTCTAAAATATTAATAAACACCGACAACTGAAATATTGTGTTATTATTATGTGTATTATTATTAATAATAGGGCAAGGGGGAGTTCAAAAATGTACCCAAAAAGGTACCTCAAAAGGTTATTTGAGGATTCATTAAAAGGGTTTCTTTTGAAGAACCATTTTAAAAGGGTTCTTCGAAGAACTTAGAGGTTCCCCCCACAGTTTCAATTTGAAGAACCCCTAAAGGATACTCCAGGAACCTTTTCTTTTTAGAGTGTATGACGTTACAAACTTTGCACACCTGTATTTGGGGAGTTTCTCCCAATCTCTGCAGATCCTCTCAAGCTCTCAGGTTGGATGGTGAGCGTTGCTGAACAACTATTTTCAGGTCTCTACAGAGATGTTCAATCGGGTTCAAGTCTGGACTCTGGCTGGGCCACTCAAGACTTGTCCTGAAGCCACTCCTGCATTGTCTTGGCTGTGTGCTTAGGGTTGTTGTCCTGTTGGAAGGTGACCCTTCGCCCCAGTCTGAGGTCCTGAGCGCTCTGGAGCAGGTTTTCATCAAGGATCTTTCTGTACTTTGCTCCGGTCATCTTTCCTTCAATCCTGACTAGTATCCCAGACCCTGCCGCTGAACAACATCCCCACAGCATGATGCTGCCACCACCATGCTTCACTGTAGGGATGGTGCCAGGTTTCCTCCAGACGTGAAGCTTGGCATTCAGGCCTTTCCAAATCATGTCCAATCAATTGAATTTACCACAGGTGGACTCCAATCAAGTTGTAGCAACATCTCAAGGATGATCAATGGAAACAGGATACACCTGAGCTCAATTTTGAGTCTCATAGCAAAGGGTCTGAATACTTGTGTAAATCAGGTATTTATGTTTTTATTTGTAATAAATCTACAAACATTTCTATACACATTTTGGAATTATGGGGTATTGTGTGTAGATTGATGAGGGGGAAAAAATATTTGATCCATTTTAGAACACAGCTGTAACGTAAGAAAATGTGGAAAAAGTCAAGGGGTCTGAATACTTTCCTAAGGCTCTGTACTGAACAAAAATATAAACGCAACATTCAATTATTTCAAATATTTTACTTAGTTACAGTTCATATGAGGAAATCAATTAATTGAAATAAATTCTTTAGGCCCTTATCTATGGAGTTCACGACTGGGAATACAGATCTGTTGGTCAGAAAACTAGTCAGACCATTTGCCTCATGCAGTGCGACACATTTCCTTTGCATAGAGTTGATCAGGCTGTTGATTGTGGAATGTTTTCCCACTTCAATGGCTGTGCAAAGTTGCTGGATATTGGCGGAATCTGGAACACGCTGTCGTACACGTAAATCCAGAGCATCCCAAACATGCTCAATGGTTGACATGTCTTGTGAATATGCAGGCCAGGAATTGTGTGCAGATCCTTGTGACATGGGGCTGTGCATTATCATGCTGAAACATGAGGTAATGGCAGCAGATGAATGGCATGACAATAGGCCTCTGGATCTCGTCACAGTATCTCTGTGCATTCAAATTGCCATCGATAAAATGCAATTGTGTTCGTTGTCCGTAGCTTATGCAGGCCCATACAATAACCCCAATGCCACCATGGGGCACTCGGTTCAGAACGTTGACATCAGCAAACCGGTCGCCAAAATGACTTCATACACGTGATCTGCAGTTGTGAGGCCGGTTGGATGTACTGCCAAATTCTCTACAATGATGTTGGAGGCGGCTTATGATAGAGAAATTAACTTTCAATTCTCTGGCAACAGCTCTGGTGGACATTCCTGCAGTCAGCATGCCAATTGCATGCTCCCTCAAAACTTGAGACATCTGTGGCATTGTGTTGTGTGACAAAATTGCATATTTTAGCGTGGCATTTTATTGTCCCCAGCACAAGGTGCACCTGTGTAATGATCAGGTGGATGGATTATCTTCGCTAAGGAGAAATGCTCACTAACAGAGATGTACACACATTTGTACATAACATTTGAGAGAAATAAGATTTTTTTGTGTATTGAACATTTCTGGGATCTTTTATTTCAGCTCATGAAACATGGGACCAACACTTTACATGTTGCGTTTATATTTTGTTAAATGTAGTATAAGATAGTACAATCTAAACCGCTGTGAATATACTTTCCAAAACCAAAAATATTGTTTCAGCTGTTTTAAGCTCATGTACAAAACCAAAAGTAAAAGACACAAAAACAGCATTTAAGAACGGAAGGATAGAAATAGCTCACATAGAACAACAGCTCTACCGCTTCTTGGACTTGCTTTCAAGTAGAATGATAGATCTATAACTCACATTTCTATGTGAATTTGGTCGTCGCCCAAAAAGTTACATATTTCCACTTGACCAATAACAAAGTGAGTTCCAAAGCTCTTCCAATAACAGCTAGTTTTAAGTTTCCCCCTCCCCACTAAGACCACTCCCAGACAGTCCTTGCTAAATTTTTGCTTGAGAAATAGTTTTTGCTAAAAAGCTATTTTTGTCAATTTGAATGGAAATCTATTACAGTATGGTACTTAATTGTTACCCAGAAATAATTTAATATTGACATAAAAACGTCTGCTTTGGGCCTTTAAATCATCTATTGACGATTGGGCCATTACGATAATGCTGAGCCGCAGGGCACCGGGCAATGGCCTGGCACGTCATCGAGCGAAAGCGGGGAGGGAGGAGCGCCATTCTGAAATCTAACAGTAATCTGTGCCGCTCAATAATTTTGTCAACAAGGCAGCATGGTGCATCGTCCAGAAACATACATATTTTACATAAAATAAATGTTTGAATTTTCTAACTATTTTTCATTGGGATGGCAGATAAATATTTTTTTATCCAAAGCGATCACTTTTGCATGGGAAAACCCAGAATCCTACTAATTACTACACGTGATTAATTAATTCACTAAATGTCGAGCCGATTGCGCCGTGGGCTTTGAACAGGGCACCTGGCTCACGCCCAGGAGGCAGCCCGGTTACAAATCCCATGAAATCTACTTTCAGCCGATGCAAAACATGCCTACACGGCCGCGATTAATTGACACCCTCATTGACTGAACGTAATAATCAACACTTAACAAAACCCACTTAAACCCTGTAATTTACATATGGAAATCATTATTACCATAATTATCATATTGCTAAAAACATACCTTAGCTTATGGCTCTTTGTGTGCTTCAGTGTCCTTTATGTACATTCATGTTTGGATGTAAGATATACCATAGCGTTGTACCTAAAAAGGCAATTCATTGATGTATTACAAAATACATCTAAAGACAACAGAAACAATAGGCAATGTTCTCCCTTTTCCTTTCTGCCTCACCTGCTTCAAAAGAATGTAGATTGACCATGGTTTCCAGACTTTCTCTCCATTTCCATCCTGTAAAAGAGAATCTCCAAGATTCAAAGGGAGGGAGGGGAGGGATTTGGACACCAGGAGTCTCAATTTAGAGGGGGGGTGGGGGGAGTTCTTGGGGTCTGCTGCCTTCCGAAGCACTAAACCCCCCTTCTGGAGACAACAACAGTCAGTCTGTCATTATCACAGTTAAAAGCAGAGGGGATTCCAAAAGAAGACTGGGAGAGAGGGCAGCAGAGAAGCATTGGTTCATAGGAAGGGGATAGAGATGTACAGAGGGGGAAAGGTGCAACACCTGCCTACTGTTTTTTTCTGAAGCACAGTGTGTGTCACAGGAGGTTGGTGGCACCTTAATTGGGGAGGACGGGCTCGTGGTAATGGCTGGAGCGGAATTAGTGGAATGTTATTAAATACATGGTTTCCATGTGTTTGATGCCATTCCATTGGCTCCGTTCCAGACATTATTACGAGCCATCCTCCCCTCAGCAGCCTCCACTGTTGTGTGTGTACTGGATTAGGTGCTGCGCGGTCCTGCTCTGTGTCTACATGGACTCATTGAGTATGCACTTTTTCTGCTTTTCAGAAGTAATGCCATATGCTTGTTTTGTCAGCATTATGTACTGTTCATTAATAATAAATGTCTATCCATATGATTGCATATATTCATTACCTTTCTCTAACTCTCTGCATTACTTCTGCATTGTATCTAGGCATTGTATCATGTAAAAACTACAAAGTCAGCATAAATCCATAACAACTGGATTATTCACTTTATTTGTAATATCTGTGTGTTTATCATCTTTAATGACTCGAAGGGTGGCACCAGTAAAACAGTGTTTATTAGATAACAATATGCTGATAATACACTGTGCTTGATCTCGTTTGGGTTTCAAGTGTACTGTATGTATGAGGTCGGTGTTGCACCTTTACATGCAACTGCAACAGACTGGGGTAGATTAACTAATGACAATCAAGAGAGAACAAATATTTTATGTAAAACGTTTATCAAAGATATAGAACAGTGGGATGTGCTTGTGTCACTCAATCCCTTGTCCTCCTCTGGGATCTATGGTAGAGACTAAAGCATATTCTACATTGTGAATTTGGCCGATTACAACTCCTATGGGGGATAATGTCCTCCTTTTAAACAGACTACCATTGGAATTCTGTCTGGAAGTTGTTATTGATACGGAGGAAACATTTCAGTACGGTACATTTCTAGAGTGGAATGTCCGTTGGTCAAATCTCACCTGGTTGGGTTTGTTGGCTCATTCAGAGTGTTCCATGTGTCAAAGGCATTTCTACTGCATATAGTGCTCTTCGGAATAACATTACTGCATAGTTGCACTGCTTTCTCAAGTCATTTATGGTGTGCATTATTGTAGCTTTCAGCCCTCAGCGTGACTATAAAATATTTTTCTTTCTGTGTGATCATTTCCAAACTCTCCTGACCCATTTTCACTTTTACAGTTAAGACTTTCCCATAAGAGTTCTTGGTCCTCCAACTTCATCTTAGCAAATATGACAATGTGACCTTACATTCATGTCAAGGTATGCATCAGTGTTGCATTATATATGTGTATGTGTGCAGCAAAAATATCAATTGCATTAAAACTGATTCAAGCAAATTCATTCATAATGTGCTGTTTGTGTTTCAGTGATAACTCAGCAATTGTCTGAGTGGGACCATTACCATAACAACAGCAGTGTAGCCACTGTGTAACTTTATAGTATAATAACATTGTTGTCCATTCTCTTTATTAAATTACAGTCATGTTGTGTCAAGTTGACTCTCAGACTTGGACTTTAAAAAAACAATAAAAAGAGCAGTTCAGTTAAGTTTTACTTTTATTTTTTTCCTTCACGACTACGTCATAGTTGTTACTGTTTTCCAAAAGTACATCCACAAATCCACAAAGTTATGTCAGTTACAGTAAGTATAACGTATGATAACACTTCAAAACTTAACACACTGAATAGTAAGTATCTTAGACTAAACTGAAGCAATTACTTGTTTCGTAATTTGCTTTGAAATATACTGTAAATGCTGCTAGTATATATACTATATATTTGTTATATTATTTCAATATAGTATTAATTTAAGTTCTTTAGTCATTCCACAATATAGATTGCTGAACACAAGCATGAATTGTTCCAAATAGCAATATGCATTAACTTAAAATAGCTGCACATTAATCATATAAAAATGTCACGTAAAATAATCATGAATACTTGACATGAAAAATATTGTCTTTCACTTAAGAATGTGTATGTGAGTCTAAACAGCTTTTGCTGTAGTTGTGTACTGCTTGGTGAAGTTGTAATACAAAAGTATATCCACGTAACAAAAGGGAAAGTTAGGGAGGTCCAAGGTGTAAGAAACTAGTGCTAGTAACTGGTGCTTGAGGGCTGTTGCACATTGCTTTCTTTTTTCTTTCTTTCTTGCCTTCTTTTCTTTCTCACTCACACACAATGTGTAATTTCTCTTTTTATTAGGGTCAGATATTCCTTAAGGTTCACAGAGTGACCACCACAAGACCACATGACATCTAAGGGATTTGAATATCAACACTTATCATCCCTTTGGGACTCTTTTTTTAATCATATTTTCATTCTCTCAATACTATACAACTTTGTCCTAATACCAAGAGCACATTTTTTTCTAATAACAAAAGTTACAATGAAAGTGAGAATGCCTTTATGTACTGTTAAGGTCTGAGGCATTTAAGTGTCCACTTGTTGATTCACATCTTCTCCTCTGGTATACGATATCAATATCCAGATATTTGGCTACAGGGTGTTCCATAAGGATGTTTAAAAAGGGGTCTTCTTTTTATGACACATATTAAGGTGCTCTTAGCTCAGTTTAGCCACCCCAGCCCAGTAGGCTTGCTGCTATAGACTGTAAAGCTCTCTGTTACTGTATTATTTTAGGGCAGGCTGCGTTAAAACCGTCGGCCACCAGGGGGCCCTGGCCACCTCTGGCCTCTGCCAGGTGGGGGATGATGAGGAGGAGAAGCTGGTCCATTGTGGTAGCTGTGTAAAAGGATAAAATCACACATTGGATTCTCGTGCTCTGCCACCAGGGTGTACACTCTGATAGCAGTGTGTACCCCCTCTCATCTCTTCCACTGCACTGGAGGCTCTCCCCCTTTCAGCTACTCACTGTGTTGATCACAAATCTCTTTCATGCACTATTTAAAACTGTGGGTCCAAAACTTTGAGCAGGGTTTAAGATTTACTAGGATTTATTCATGTTTCCTTAACCTTTTTTTTCATTGTTATTCACCATTTGATGCTATTTGATTAACCGTACCATTGCTAAGCGCGAAGAAGAGGCATTAAATGTGATTCACATCAATTGAGACAAAGAGTTTGGGAAATTAGAGGACATAGGGAAGAAAGAGGAGACAAGCTGTATGTGTTATAACAGTTGTAGAGAAGGAGGGAGGGAGGAATGGAGTGAGTGGTTGATGTACATGTTAATAAACATCTTACCCTCTGGGGCCCCTGGGGTGGAAGTGGCGTGGGGGTCCGGGGGACATGCCTCTTCCTCTGGGGTGTGGTGGGTGCCCTCTAAAACCAGGGTGGCCCAGGGGGGGAGGCGGAGGGGGGCCGTGTCTATGGTGGGAAGGGTTCAGTGATTTCAAGAGCAAGTTAAAAACACCAACTAACAACAAGGACATTATATGATTTGATTTATGATCGTTTATCAATAATGAACTGATGAACACTCTTGATAACATTATGAATGGCAACTTATCTACTGAATGACTCGTATGTGGCTGGTAGGCTTTACCTGTGCATTGGTGGGTAGGGGCCTCTCAGGTGCATGGGTGGGGGTGGAGGAGGACCCATGCCCATAGGTCCGCCTCTCCCTATAGGACCGCCCCTTCCCATAGGACCGCCCCTCCCCATCGGACCGCCCCTCCCCATCAGACCGCCCCTCCCCATCAGACCGCCCCTCCCCATAGGCCCGGCCCTCCCCATCAGAGCGACCCTCCCTCCTCTCCTGCCCCTCATGTCTGGGTACGGCCGCATCCTCCCCATCCCTCTCCTGCAGGCATATAGAGGCATCATGGGAGAATGAGTCATTTGGTGTGAGTCAGACGCATTGGGGAAAAACAATAGAAATGTGAAAATGTATTCCAGAAATAGCATGTGAATACCTGTCATTCATTCAGCTCCCTGGCTTTGAAACAACACTGGTACCATCCCATGCATACAGAAGCATCAATTCCTTACCTCATGGGTCCAAACCCATTCATGTCCCCACCCCGTCCTCTATCCCCCCTGCCTCGTCCGGGTGGGCCAAATCCTTTCATCATCAGGCCCCGCCCACCATGCATGCCTCCTCGACCAATCCGGAACCCCTGGCCACGCCCTTTGAACCCACCACGACCCCTGTAGAGATGAAGAAAGGGACATAATGTAGTGTTACATTCTACATGGTAACGATGACTGATCAATAGCAGCCTGAGAAGATCTCGTCACATGACCGACCTGGATTTGTTTTCTGATATTGGCTCCTCAGATGCATCTTGGGAAGTTTCTGTGTTGTCCGTCACCTGCTCTGTATCTGCGTCCATCTGATAACACAAGGAAAGAAAGACATCATATGTAGTGGATTACAAAGCAATGATTACCACAGTCTTCTTTGAAGGAAATTTGGTTACACAGTCTTAAACGCTGCTTTAAAGAGCTTTAAGACTGTCATAACATTGACATGACAGTTGTTATAACAGTTAGAACAGCTGATGTTAACTTATGAGCATAGTCACGACATGGCTAGCAGTACAGTATATCTAGGTTTGCGTAAAGTTCAACATTTCAACCTGAGCTGGAAGCTTAGCCTTGAGCTGAGCCTATGACCCCTCCTCACATGGGATGTAATACACAGATGCCCCATACATTCTGGGTATGTTATACATTATACAACCTATCGTAATTTTGATATTGTGTGTAAATCGATCGTACAACAGCGCTTTGGGGACGTCATCGCCTTTAAGCTGTCATGTAATCTACCGTCTGTTCAGAGTGACAGCTCTGATGTTCAAATTAGATCACATGTCGATAGGCCACACAAGCTTCTACACAATAGAGACCCTACAGGAGTCTCACACATTCCTAATTAAACTATTGTAGCTGATGCGGTGGTTACAACACTGTTGTTGGGAGGAATAACATTTCTAAAGGTTGGGAAGAGAAAATACATGCTTGCTAAATACATACCTCTTCAGCATCTCAAAAACATTATTACCACAAAAATTACTACAAATGAAATGTTACTGTATGGTACTAAACTGTATTTTTGTTGTGTTTTTAATTTGACATGTGTTGAAATATTTGAAGCAACACACAGACCACAAGAACGTCCTGTTTAATTATGTAAATGAACCTTTGAATCAGCCAAATAACAATATAAAAGAGGCAAAAAACAATGCGTGAAACATTATTGTATATTTCTGTCTGCTAAGTCACATTTGAGAGGTATAACTAACAGATTTCAGTGAATGAAGAAATCACGATGACACTGGAGGAAGAAAAAAGGACAAACTGATTTTTTTCAGTACTAAAACTAAATAAATAAGTGAAAAGATCAATTAAGTGTTGCCTACAGCTACAAGGTAATCAAGCATGATGTGGACAAATGTCAGCTTCTCTCTTAGATCTGAAGATGGGGAGAGGCGGACTGATTAGCAACAGAACACAGTACAGCACAAGAGCATTCTGGGTCACTTCTGACATGATGAGTTACCATGATCCATGTTCAGTATAGCAGAGAACCCCCCAATAATAAGACTTTGATTAAAGGTTATTAGATATCTAGATATCCATACTAAGGCTTGTGTTTATGGACTTTGGTGGAGTAAAGAGCTTGAAAGTTCCCTACTTCAGTCGTGATCCCTTTCAGTCAATGGTTGAAACCTAAACCTGGACATTCGTAGAGAGAGTGCCAGTTTATGGCTGGGCATTGACTGACTGAGCATGCACAAACGAACACAGAGAGAGTGAATCCTAAGCCAATGAGAGCTTTAGGAGTTAGGCACGGTGGCTGCATGGAGTGAAGCTGGGGCCAAAGCTGGCGGTCATGAGAGATTATTTATAGTGCCAAGGCCTGGGCCTATTGTAAAATGTAGCACCTGCACCCTTGCAAGGCTGGAGTGGGGGAAAGGCATGAGTGGGGGATGGGGTAGGCTATGGGGCAGAAGACAGGGGGCACATACACAAACACACACAAACCACAACACAGCTGATGGACAATCCACATGCCTGGAGCTCCAGAACAGCCTGCACCAACATACAGTGAGGAATCTCACTACTGCATTGTGGGGTGACATTTTAGAATATACCTCAAGGAGGCAAGATGAAAGATATGGGGTCTTTCTGTCCAGAGGCTTGTGATATACTGTGGCAATTGTGGGAGATATAAAGCTGATAATAATGGAGTTTCTGATTTATTTGTGTGGAAATTCATCCTGATGTCTTATAAATTCTTTATTAATCTGTTAATCTATCCTGCAAACACAAATGATATCCAGCTATCAAAATTACAGTTGAGTTATCATCAGTTATTCAGCACCACCTCATTTGGAGAGCACCCAGCTTAAATTACACACATATCTTTATATATATATATATATATATATATATATATATATATATATATATATATATATATATATATATAAAGATGCATTCTTAAGATACTATAAATTTAACTTCAGGTTATGGACACCTGGGGAAACAACATTTGTCAAAGGCAACTCCTTCAATTCAATACTAGCAGTTCAATTATTATAATTCATTGACCCTCAAAATAAACTGCCACGGGTCAATAAACATGGTGTTATTTCCAACAATAGCCTACATAACTGGTTGTCATTGTTTACATGCAATAGCTGACATTGCCTAGGAGGCTATGTCCTGACAAACGTCATGGAAATATACTAAACATAGCTGCAGCTGATTACAAATGCCATTACCTACACCCACAACCATCAAGACTGTGACCATGAGAATCTAATATTAATCGAAGGTTTATGTTTGCTTCCTACTGAAAAATGTGTATAGCCTTTATTTATTTATTTTAAATAGTGCACAATTTTCCTTCTGCACGACTTCACAAAATTAAAAAGCACAGTACCATCATCTGTGGAAAGCTCACACCACTTGGTGCTTTGGTGAGGATATAAACAGGGTAATATCCTCCATTTATCAACAAAAGCTGATTAGAAAGTCGGCTACCTTTCCCATGTCTATAATCGTTCCTTCGATAAGGATGTCTGAATCACAATTATAACGAAACAGATAGGTGCAGTGGTTGTTCAAATCTGGATGGAAATATTAGATAAATACTGAGGTCTGGAATTAATAAATAGAATGATGTTGCTGTAAAATATGCAGAAGCAATGGCTTACCTTACTGGTTATGAAGACTATTGAGGTCCAGAAATACAACTAAATATAGATACGTACTCTAAATAAAAAGAAAATATAAAAAGATTTGCAAATAAAAAATGTAAAAAATATTATATATACCCTGTCCCTATATTTCGATTTGAAATGGCGGCATCAGTGGAACCGATTACATCTAAGGCTCAGATTTTTTGGCAAGAATACGTTGTAGCGAGAGTCACGCCCACAGGAAATAGAGTCGCTTTCTGATTGGCTAAACCCGCTGTTCTTGTAATACCCGCTTTGGAATTTGCATCTTGTTATTGGTAGAGGAAACATTTATATTTCCAACCAATGTTTGGTGAAATGTACAGAAAGCTAAGACTAAAGATTAGATATATATACACTGAGTATAACAAACATTAGGAACACCTTCCTAACATTGAATTGCACCCCCCCCCCCCTTTTTGTCCTCAGAGCAGCCTCAATTCGTTGGGGCATGGACTCTACAAGGTGTCGAAAGCGTTCCATAGGGATGCGAGCCCATGTTGTCTCAATGCTTCCCAGTTGTGTCAAGTTGGCTGGATGGCGGACCATTATTGATACACACAGGAAACTATTGAACATGAAAAACTCAGCAGCGTTGCAGTTCTTGACACAAAACACTTGACACTTACATTTTGTGTCATGCCCATTCACCCTCTGAATGGCACACATACACAATCCATGTCTCAATTGTCTCAAGGCTTAAAAAGCCTTATTTAACCTGTATCCCCCCCATTCATCTACACAGACTGAAGTGGATTTATCAAGTGACATCAATAAGGGATCAGAACTTTCAGCTGGATTCACCTGTTCCGTTTACGTCATGGAAAGAGCAGGTGTTCTTAATGTTTTGTATCGTCAGTGTATGTCATGCAGACCTATGCTTTGCCTGTGTCATTTGACGAAAACATTGCAAATATATAGGATAATATTGGCATAATACTAACCTCAAATATATGTTTGAAACCTGTCCATAGTATTTGAAGATGATGGATATCACAGAGTTAAAAGAAAATAACATTAATCTGGCCCCAAACGTACATTTTGTTTATAATGTTTGTTTAATTCATGTCAATAATGTAAAACAAGAATAGCCTATTCACATACAAGAAAATTACATGGTCAAGTCAAGTCCCCACAGAATAACAATTATTTACATCAGATGAGGGGCAGAATAATTCTAAATACAATATGAGAAATTAAGTTATCATCCACAATGCACCAATATCAAAATTAACAAACCAAAAATAGTTTTCCAAACACAAAAGGTTTGACAATGGTCTACACCTAATACCAAATAGTTTGGCCCCGTTACGCATCATTTAAAACGTGGCCATCTTTTAGCACATCATTACGCGTGGTTGAGGATGTCCGAAAGTTCATTTATATACTCAATGGTGTATTTGAGAGTTTGAATTTTGGTCAGAGGTTGTCCCCTTTTACTGTAATCTGGAGGCAGGTAGTCGCGGAGCTGGTGCAAAGCTTCTGCTAGGCTCCTCATTCGCATCTTCTCCCTCTCGCTCGCCTTCATGCGTCTCTTGGTCGACATCTTCGGTTTGGTTTGTTTCAACGTTGCGCACGGGGTTGGGCTGTGTCCTGTTAAGCCATAGGATACATTTCCGAAGCTCTGATGCCCAGTTGAGCTGGAGGACATCTCTGGCGAAGAGCACATTGAATCGAATGATGATTCTGGTGATGTGGATTCAAGAGAATCATGCCCGTTCCCAAAAGCCCTTTCCTGCGTCTTCCAATCCCATTCAGAGAGCATTTTTGAGGTAACAACTTCAATGTCACAATCCATGTTAGCAATATCCTCAGACACGCTCTCCATACGGTGACCTCAATGATAGGCTATTCGGGCAGCTCCGTGGAGAGCAAATTCTGAAAAGCGGTTTGAGAAACCGTTTTATATGGACGCAGCTCTCTGTGGTTTATGAGTTCACAGCTGAAGCGAAAGTTCAAAGAAAACTCAAGTGCTAAAATGTGACTTTCCCGAAGGACGTCGTTCGTTGTCACCGAGGTGCCAATAAGGTGAAATAGACGGATAACGTGTAACAGAATGAAAAATAATTAGATTTTCTTTTGTGGGAAATGGCTCTTTAGATGGGCACGACAACAATTATCAGTTTGATGTGATCTCTCTAATGAAGGAATGAAAGGAGATTGTTACATCTGGGCTTTTCACACCTCATTAACAGGATGGGCAACGTGTGTCTAGGTGTACTCCAACATCTAGAAGATAAACAGACAAATACTTTTTTTTATACTGAACAAAAATATAAAGGCAACATGTAAAGTGTTGGTCCCATGTTTCATGAGCTGAAATAAAAGATCCCAGAATTTTCCCAACTGCACAAAAGGCTTATTTCCCTAAAATTCTGTGCACACATTTGTTTAAATCCCTTTTAGTGAACATTTCTCCTTTGCCAAGATAATCCATCCACTTGATAGGTGTGGCATATCAAGAAACTGATTAAACAGCATGATCATTCCACAGGTGCACCTTGTGCTGGGGACAACAAAAGGCCTCTCTAAAATGTGCAGTTTTGTCACACAACACAATGCCACAGATGTCTCAAGTTTTGAGGAAGCGTGCAATTGGCATGCTGACTGCAGGAATGTCCACTCGAACTGTTGCCATAGAATGTTAATTTCTCTACCAAAAGCCACCTCCAGCATTGTTTTAGAGAATTTGGCAGTACGTCCAACTGCCCTCACAACCACAGACCACATGTAACCATGCCAGCCCAGGACCTCCTTCACCTGCAGGGTCGTTTGAGACCAGCCACCCAGACAGCTGATGAAACTTCTGGAGTATTTCTGTCTATATAATAGAGCCCCTTTCTGGGGAACTTATTCTGATTGGCTGGGCCCGGCTCCCAAGTGGGTGGGCCTATGCCCTCCCAGGTCCACCCATGGCTGCGCTCCTGCCCAGTCATTTGAAATCCATAGATTAGGGCCTAATGAATTTATTTAAATTGACTGATTTCCTTATATGAACTGTAACTCAGTAAAATCGTGGAAATTGTTGCGTTTACATTTTTGTTAAGTATATAACGGTGCTAATGTTGTGTCTGTGTGAGGTAGACAATGACAGATAGAAAGTGAAACCTGAAAGAAATATCAGTTTTACGCAACGTGAAGCTAAATCTGCAGAGAATAACTAAGTAAATGTTTAGAAATTACTTATATTTGTACATTAAGAGGAAGTGTTATCAACAAATTAGCCTAGCCAATAAAGTCCTGCTGTCTGAAATCGATGCATGCCAATACGCACGAGCAAGGAGGATGCAGCTGTCATCGGGGCTGGGTAAAACACACTAACCTGGCAGCTCTTTCATGTCTGAATAGGTGTGTAAACGGCTCACTAATGATCAAGGGGGAGCAAAACGGGCCAGGTCATAAAACCGCGCTCTACTGCTGGTGGGTCACTGACGGGCGAGAACCTTTGCGCCCCTCTGCCTGCTATAGGAAGCAACACGTCGGGAAGTTTATGTGGTTATTAGGACGGTGATGCTACTTTCATTCGCTTACAAAAGCTCGACTTTTGCGCAAACGAAGGTATAAAAGTTATTGTACCTTTATATGGTCAATGATTGTCTCTTCCATTTGGAGAGCCTTGTTGTCCAAACTCTGTTTTACATTTTGCGCATTTGCATCAGTACCTTAGTAGTCCAATCATTACATGAGAGCTGTGGGATATTCAAAATAAATACAGAAAAACATTGAGAAACGTTGAAAAGTATAGGGTTTTATAAAAATAAAACTTTATCACAGAACATATGAGCATTTCTACATGCCCTCTCCCTAACTGCACGAGTAAAATATTTCTCCATCTCCTACTGTAAGTCCATTAAAGATTTAGCAGCAGAAAACTACAATTGTGTACATAGAAGACAAAAGGAAAGGCCAATATCAAAGGTTAAAAATACACTTTCTTAACAAACTAGATACAGTTTTGATAGAATACTATTAAATAATAATATTAGGAAATAGTATTTATTTTTCTCTGTCCTAACACCTCTGGTATATCACATCACTCATTTCAGGAACTTCAGCTTCACCCTCTCTGCCAATGGCAGTGGGCTCTTGCTGCAAATCACTGAGTCATCACCATCAGATATAGTCACTGGGGAAACAGGGCTTGGAATGAACACAATGTCATCAACTCTAATTGGAGGAACATCCTGGCACTTCCCTATGGTAGACACAGAGCTGCCTAGTATTGGTTGTTCACCCATACTGGCAGACACAGCTCTAGGCCTGAGGGGTTGGGCTGTCACTGTGTCCCAGGCTGCCTTTGTAGAGGTGCTGGGTTTGGAGGTGGGTTTCAGTGAGTAGTCTGTGAGGTATTGGCACCTGGGCCTGCTTTTGGGTTTGACTTTGGCCCTGCTCTGCCCTCCTCCCCGACACTGGTTCTCTGTGTCACTGTCCTCACTCGATGAACACACACTGGCACACACACTCTTCTTGGTTTGTTGATGTGACTTCATGTTCCTGTCATCCCGACCAGGCTGTGTGTCGCTAGGTTTAGAGTGGCTCCTTTGTGGCAGAGCGGAAGAAGATATGGCCTTCTTTACGAATCTGTACTTCTGTGGAGACTTTGGTTCACCGGCACCATGTTGTTTAGCCCCTTGTGTTTGTGTTGCTGTGACTGGGCCGGTTTGTGTTGAGTTCAATGAGATAGGTTTTGAGCTGTGATGAGCAGATCGAGGCTTATGGGGCAATGCAATGCTCTGGTCCTTATCAACAAGTGTGGCTTTCTTGCCACACACCAGCAGCTGTTCTGATGGCTTGGAATCATTGCTGCTTTTAATGGGTATCAGTGCCATTGGCTTGGGGCCACTCTTGTTAGAATCAATTAAATCCAGGGGTGCTGCTGACTGGGAGTTTACGTGTATGGTGGTGACATCATCATTGTCTGCCATGTTCACAGACTTGCAGGTGTTTCTCATTAGGATCCTGTCCCTCAGCGAACACTCTGCATAACATGGCCCTGGTACGGCCATTGCTGCTCTGAGATCAGTAGAGGGGCCCAGTTTTGTGATCCTTTCTTCGACACTATCATTTGTGGTTTGGAGTGACTTGAGGTCAGTGGCAGTGCGAGCGCCAGCAGCCTGCGGGGGCGGGGAGGACGTGAATGACTGAGACTCCCAGTCGATGTCACTCAGGTGAAGAGCATCCATCACCATGGAAACAGACGGAGAGGAGGCCGCTGCTTCTGGAATCTTCCCAGAGGAAGTGAAAGACGGAGGTGACATCACTTCCTGTGTCTGAGCTCCAAGACGTACTTCTAAGCGGGGATGGTTTTTACCAGGATCCAGATGCTTTTTTGGAGACTCTGGACCCTCCAGGACCAACACTGAGTTGTTACTTGTTGCAATGGTCAGTGCTGCTGCCGCGGCAGAGGGTTGTTGGGTGTTGTTGTCAGCAGTGGAACTGTGCAAAGACATCTTGGCCAGGAGGTCAGAAACATCACAGTGATCTTTCTTACCCTTTGGTTTCTTCTCTGAAAATAAAATACATAAAATATAAAAGAGACAAAATGGCTAGATACAAAATCCACCATAACAGTGTCTCCTCAAGTCCAAGTACCCTTGGTTGGGGCTACCCAGTCTACTGTGGGAACCCCTGCTCTACAGCTCTGAGCTACAGGGGGAGCCAGCCCCAACCTGTCTAAAGTGACAGCAGCTCCTGTGTGACAGACACCTCTGGTGCATCAAAGCCTTGATGTGAGGGAGCGGAGCTGCCATACTCTGCATGTCCAGGTGTCAGAGGCCCTATAAGAGAGACTCTGAAAAACATCGCAAAGCTCCAGGTGCCTTTGATCCACACCCTGTCTGAGCTAAGTAGTGAGCAGTCGTTGGGCCTGTTAAGTTTAGGGGCGTCCCGTTTCTCCCCAAGAACAAATTGAATACGGTTTTAAAAACTTGGTATAATTTTACGTCAATAAAGTATATCAATATGTTATTGTCAGTCAATATCATATCAGAATGTCAATCATTTTAAATTAATTAACATTCATTGAATTTTCATATCAATAACATAAGGTTATTTAATCTGAATTAAATGTAAGCAGAATACATTATGTTCTCCAGCCATAATATGTTGACCTTACTCTTGGTCTTGTTCTCAGCCTTCTCCCTGAGGTACAGCTCCACCACGTGTGGGTAGGCCAGGCGGAACAGAGCCTCTTCCTCCACCGTCCTCACCTCGTCCTGGCTGTCCTCAGGGTGGTCCTCAGAAAACACATAGTGATCTGCAGAGAGGATATCATGGAGGAAACAAAATGACAAAACATTTTACAGACAAAAAATATGTGAAACATTTCAAACATTACAATTTGATCCACTCTTTCGTGTAATATGTATCGTCTGCTGAATCACCATACAGATGCCAACCCCACCCCCCTCAAAATAATAATAATACAGATTTGGGGATGGTATTTCAGTAGTTAGCTCAGGCCCATAGAGGACTGAAATATCAGATGAGGTTGTTAGTGGGGGGGGGGGGGGGGGGGGACTTTGATATGACAGTTTTCCCAGCCCGGGAGGAAGCCATTTTAGCACCTGATGGTGTTGTGGCTGTTCTGTCACCTCTACCCCCCTCTGAACCCCACCTCACAACAAGTCACTAACAGACAACACGGAGACAGGCAGAGAAGGCCAGGTTTAAAGAGACTCTGCATAGGTCAACACAGACTGTCACCCCAATCCTTACTGACGCAACTCTGATGTCATAACAGGAATACAGTACATCAAACAGGTACATGGTAATAAGAGGTTTGGAAAACTGTGATTTCAGTTGGCTTGGAGAGTACAATACAAAAAACACGGGAACTATCATAGAACAATAACAATGTGGGCAATGCTGATAATATAAAGAGAAGGAACATCTGCAATGACCCCTCATTCAGAAACATAACATTTTTTGAAAATGGAAGGCTTCATAGGAAGGACTGTTTCATTTGTTCAAACTGACCTGGCTTACTCCAGATGATTTCAAAGCTGGCGATTGCATTCCTTACTCTTGGCTTCCATATACTGTTAACAGGGAGGATTTTAAAATACAACTTAATATGTAATATTGTGAAACATTTATAGCCACAGTGAGCAACTTCCATTTTTTACACTCAGAGAAGTTCATTGGAGTGTGAATGGGACCATACCGTAGAGGTTTTATCAGAGACGACGTCGCTCTTCCATGTTTTCTGTTCATCAGCTCAGTGTACGTCATCAGGACCAGAACCTTCTCACTGGTATAGTGCTTAGGCCACTCCATCTTATTGTACGCAAAGTTCTGGATCACAGAACACAAAAAAATATATTACAAGTTTTGACTAACAGATAAATTAGGTAATACATGATTTATTAATTGCATCTGTTAAAAATGAACACTTATTTTAATCAAAGTACATTTTTGAATGACTACCTGCATTAATAGCATGTTCGGTTTCCTCCTTTTGAAATTGTGGACAGGCTTGTCTTTGTCTACCAGAAATTCATTTATGATCTGAAATGCAAAATGTCCATACAGGAAATGACATCCGTATCTTGTCTTGTATACTTTATACATGATATTACACAGATTCAATAACTTAAGATAATAACTGTATTTACTTTACCTCTGTAAAAGGGAATTTATCACTTGCCAGTGTTTTCCTGAAAACAAATCAACACCATATTCAGATATGTAAAGGAACAAGAAATATTTGTTCCCCCTTTCAATTAAAATCAATATTGTAACCTATAAATGTGTATATTATAGGAATGAGTGAATTTGGTGCAAACAGGGTCTCACTTCCTGATGCTGGCATCTGTTGAAGAGGCCTGTCGTGTCTGCTCACAGCAGTGCCAGTGACAAGGACACTGGTAGTCATAGTCTTGAGGCTCACAGAAGTGCTTGCTGTCACACAACACACAGCCACTGCGCTCGTGAGCCTTGGCTGACCCTGAGAGAGAAGGAGAAAGAGAT
Organism: Salvelinus namaycush; assembly: GCF_016432855.1. NCBI lineage: Eukaryota > Metazoa > Chordata > Actinopteri > Salmoniformes > Salmonidae > Salvelinus > Salvelinus namaycush. The sequence goes on along the minus strand of NC_052330.1, from coordinate 19,463,856 downwards.
AAAAGAGTATGATGAGAAAGAGAGAGAGAGAATGAAGAGAGTGTGATAGAGAAGAACATAACATAGTAGTAGTAGTTTGTTAGTTAGGAGATGGTTAGTAACAGAAAAAAGAGTGACAGACAAAATCAGAGGTCAATTCAGGGTGACTGGACTGATAGGCTACAGCCCCAGATAATCATAGCAGATACCTTTGATCAACCATAAAGAGACATTTAATACGGATCTCGACTAAGTACACAAACTTTACTTTGGCGCTACAATGCTGAAGACGTATTAGCAAACTAAAGCGTCTCACATGTAAGTGCCTTCATCATCACAGTATTTTGGTTGGTCTTGATCAACCACATGCGAGTCGCGTCATCCTGGGAAACCCCTCCCCTCCCCTCCCCACCCACCCTCCCTCCCTCCCGATTTACACTTCTTATCAGGACGAGGGGCTAAAGTGAGTTTGACGGAGGGCCAAAGTAACTCACCAGGATGGCGACACAAATGGCAGTGAGGGACCTTCTTTAGGACCCACTCTGGCGCAACCACACCCTCCTCCCTCCACTGGCTGAATCTGTCATGGAAGAGGAAACGGTACAGGATAAGCATAGACTGTTATATCATATACATGTTTGCATAAGACTTCATCATGACCATTCTGTATTGTTGCCTCATATAAAACATTTGATCTCAAATCCAAAATGCTAAAGTATTGAGCCAAAATAAAAGTTATAGCTTCACTGTCCAAATAAATACATATGGGAGTGTATGTTTGCATGTTTGCATAAGACCTAGTTAAAACTACTGGATTACAGCCGGTTTATGTTTCTCTATTTGTCTCTCTACTTTTTAAATCAGTGTGCTGGAGGGTGAAAGAAAAAGGAATGTTTTATATTTTTAGTTTCTTACCTTTGTAAAAGTGTTTGTCCTTTCAATGTCTGTATGAGTTTTAGAGCTTGCTCTTTCCCAACTCCTGGTATACCCTTGTGGTAAGAAAACAAAACATGTCATAGTAACAAAAACAAAAAAGTAATTTAGTATATATGCATGTTTTCACCCCTAGAAGCCGATCTAGACATTAGCAGTCCCCCTCCCCTATACCTTAGGAATGTAATCACAGCCCAGAAGAATGGCCAGACCCACGAGCGTCTCCCTGGCTAGCTGCAGCTCTGTCTCCACCCTAGAAGTCCTGTAACAATCCACCTGTGGATCCTACAACAGCGGGAATGATACAGCAGGGATTCTTTTCTTGAGCATTTAGACAACAGAAACCTACAAGTACATCATTTAGAGATTGGATGAATCCACTAGAGGTTCATTAACTAAATTATAAGTTTGAATACTTCTCTCTTCAATGTCACACCCCTTACAAATGAGATGTAACATACCTAATTTAAATAAACAAACGCATTACCTTGGTGTTCATGTTGAAGTTTCTGTAGACGGTCTGCGCTCCGTAGAGAAAAGCGTCCCCATCGTTGGTGATGCAGCCGTCCACCAGGCCCTGGGCATCCAGAAAGGCACACATGGCCTCAGCCTCCCCTGCTGCTGTCACCCAGGGGACACCCAGACAGTCCAGCATCTCTGCACACTGGAGGGAAGAGAGAGATGGGTAGTGGGTACACACAGATTATCTCTTAAAAACACACGCATAATACTTACTTATGCCTCTCTACACATATTGTATGGATACGAAACTACACACACAGCCACTCAGAAAGACACACACACACACACGCACACACACAGCTTTAATTCAATGAGGGTGATAAATGCCACTACTTCTCAACAACTGGATCTGACTGATGCACATCATCCCAGCCACCCACCTCTCTCAGCACAGCATTGAAGCGACCCCTGTTGGTGGTCTTTGTAGTTTGTTTTTTAGGGGCTGACTTGTCAAACCCCCCAAATCTCATGTCTGTCCTCTTGCTCATAGTCTCTGCTTTGAGTTTGGGGGCCTCTCCCTCCATGACAAAAATTAGCTTTACCCCCATCAGTGTGAGAGAGGAAATTCTGAAAAACAGATTCCTGAAAGAGAGTAATAATATCCATAATTCTCATTCCAGGCAGTTGTTGTTCCTCTGCATAAAAGGGATTTCATTTTGAATCAGCAGACCATTAGTAAGTCGCCCGATTGATGTATCGTGCACATATATAGTGCAAATTAGTAATAAGGTCGGCTGTTTCAGGTACATAATGTGAAATAGGATCAGGTTTGAATGCCTATGCCTCAGTGTCAGAGTTGAATAAAAAAAACATGTGCATTTGGCAATCTGCACATATTACCGGAGGTGAGGTTTGGTGACTTTCCCCATCATTGCTTGGACGTGCTGGGCCTCGCAGACCCACAGGCTAAGGTCCACGGCCAGGGTCTTTCCGGTGAGGCTGTACAATGGCACCGACTCCCGAACCGGCCCCAGAATGGACCACAGGTCGTGCACACCCATCGCGAAAATCGTTGTTTACCTTTTTATAAGTAAAAAAATGATCAATGTGCAGTATTTCACAAGAAAGGCACTTTGTTGATCCCTTTGCTTTTTAATTTAGCAGCACTTCCTGCTAAAACAAACACGCTTCCGAATCCAACCTCCTTACTTCCGGTGGTAGTGTCAGCGAATAAACACGCGAGACGACATCGATGGCGCAGCACGCTGCTGTCCTTCATTTTTTGACGTTGCGCGCGGAATCCAGTGAACAGCTGAGTGGATAGGGTCACTTTACATACAAGCTGTATGTCTTTCGATATCTAGCTACCGCCAAAATTCGCCGATTAGCATTGCATAGCTAGCTACTAAAGTCCCTTTTGTGGATATGTTTATTTAAAAACCTTGCCTGCTAATTTACCGACAGAGGTCTTCACAGGTAAGAATGTATTTATTAGCAAACGTTAGCTAGTTAATGTTACCGGGCTGCTAGTTGGCTAGCTAACGCATAGAGAATGATAGAGGCCTCTAGTGGCCAAAATGCCATCTTAGCATTGGGGCAGCGCCTCCACCATTTTAATGTTGTCAACCGGGTGGGACTTCCAACTTCATTGGCTGATCCCTCCTGGTAACCCTTTTGGAATCATGTCCAATCAGGTTCATCAGGAGGGTTCAGCCAATCGTGAAGAATACAATTATCTACTTTAAATCTCACTGACACAAAGATGAGTCCTCTATCCATCTCTATGAGCTAATATTAGTAACTTACTAGCTAGCTAAGTGTAGCTAACGTTAGCTAGTTAGCAAAGAAGTTCTAGTTAGTTAACTGTTATATTTCTAACGATGGTTTTCTATGATCTGTGTTATACAGGGTGTCTAAGAAGATGTCTAAGAGGAAGAGCAACTCAATTGGAGAGAGCCCACACAAGAGAGTCAGACCCACAGAGGTTTATGATGAAAATAATGAAGTGGGTCCCAGCCAACCCCCTGTGTTATTAGGATCACATACGGTATCTAAGTTAGCTACTGTACATTTAATTTATTTGAGACCCTTATAAGAGTAGACTCTGGAGTTGTCACTGTCAGTCTAGGGTTGTGCTCCTGTGCGATATTCAGATTTTTATACCTTCAAACAGTGCCGTTCCTGTACCATAACAAGGGGCGCTATTTCTTTCCTAATGTAATTTTTTTTTTTTACAAATTTAGGCAGCAGGGATCTTGATCGTCTCAGCTGTAACCAAGACACTTGATCTTGTAAGCTAGCCACTTAGCTAACAAGTTAGCAAATTAAATGCATAGCTGCAGCCCTGATCTAGATAATTTATTTGGCACATCTTAGTTAACTTAGTTTTTTTATTTAACCTTTATTTTACTTTATTAGTTATAAGCAGTGGCGTTGCACGGTGCCCCAAACTAAAATACCACGGTACAGTGCATTCGGAAAGTTTTTAGACCCCTTGACTTTTTCCACATTTGTTACGTTACAGCCTTATTCAAAAACTGATTTAAATGTATTGTTTTCCTCAATCTACACAATACCCCATAATGACAAAGCAAAAAAAAAGGGGGTTTTAGAAATGTATGTATAAAAAAAAAAAAAAGGAAATATACATTTACATAAGTATTTAGACCCTTCACTCAGTACTTTGTTGGAACACCTTTGGCAGCGATTGCAGCCTCGAGTCTTCTTGGGTATGACTCTATGAGCTTGGCACACCTGTATTTAGGGAGTTTCTCCCATTCTTCTCTGCAGATCCTCTCAAGCTCTGTCAGTTTGGATGGGGAGCGTCACCACAGCTATTTTCAGGTCTCCAGAGATGTTTGATCGGGTTCAAGTCCGGACTGCGGCTGGGCCATTCAAGGACATTCAGAGACTTGTCCCGAAGCCACTCCTGTGTTGTCTTGGCTGTGTGCTTAGGGTTGTTTGTCCTGTTGGAAGGTGAACCTTCGCCCCAGTCTGAGGTCCTGAGCACTGTCAGGTTTTCATCAAGGATCTTTCAGTACTTTGCTCCGTTCATCTTTGCCTCGATCTTGACTAGTCTCCCAGTCCCTGCTGCTGAAAAACATCCCCACAGCTTGATGCTTCCACCACCATGCTTCACCGTAGGGATGGTGCCAGGTTTCCTCCAGACGTGACGTTTGGCACTCAGGCCAAAGAGTTCAATCTTGGTTTCATCAGACCAGAGAATTTAGTTTGTCATGGTCGGAGAGTCCTAGGTGCCTTTTGGAAAACTCTAAGCTGGCTTTCATGTGCCTTTTACTGAAGAGTGGCTTCAAAGGCCTGATTGGTGGTGTGCTGCAGAGATGCTTGTCCTTCAGGAAGGTTCTCCCACAGAGGAACTCTGGAGTTCTCTCATAGTGACCAGCGGGTTCTTGGTCACCTCCCAGACCAAGGCCCTTCTCCCCTGTTTGCTCAGTTTTGACAGGTGGCCAGCTCTATGAAGAGTCTTGGTGGTTCCAAACTTCTTCCATTTAAGAATGATGGTCACTGTGTTCTTGGAGACCTTCAATGCTGCAGAAATGTTTTGGTACCCTTCCTCAGATCTGTGCCTTGACACAATCCTGTCTCAGAGCTCTATGGACAATTCCTTTGACCTCATGGTTTGATTTCTGCTCTGACATGCACTGTCAACTGTGAGACCTTATATAGACAGGTGTGTGCCTTTCCAAATCATGTCCAACCAATTTAATTTACCACAGGTAGACTCCAATCAACTTGTAGCAACATCTCCAGGATGATCAATGGTAACAGGATGCACCTGAGCTCAATTTCCAGTCTCATAGCAAGGGTTCTGAATACTTATGTAAATAAGGTATTTCTGGGTATTATTTTTAATAAATGTGCAAGAATTACAAAAAAACTGTTTTCGCTTTTTCATTATGGAGTATTGTGTGTAGATTGAGGAATTGTTTTAATTTAATCCCTTTTAGAATAGGGCTGTAACATAACAAAATGTGTAAAAAAGTGAAGGGGTCTGAATACTTTCCAAATGCACTGTATATACTGTATACTGCCCAAGCCTAGTTGTCATTTATTGTTGTGATTTTAAATATGTCAGGCAAATTGGCCTATTTCACTCTCAATTTGCCTGGCGTATTTCAGTCACAACAGCAGGAGTGACAACACTGACAGTCTGCAGAATCTGCTATTATATCTTTTATTAAAAGGGAAATAATCAATGACATGATATAACTGAAACATTACTGTGCCTCCATATTAAAACATTAGGATTTACTGTAACATCTTTGCTTTGTTTTGTTGCAGACTGTTGGAGAGGTGGGCATAGTGGAGAGCATCTCCCTGAAGAACTTTATGTGCCACTCTCTGCTGGGGCCATTTGCGTTTGGGTCCAATGTCAACTTTGTCGTCGGCAACAATGGAAGTGAGTTCCACCACTTCTTCTTCCTGACTCTTAAAAAAAATATATATATATATATATTTTTACTCTCAAGATGGTTTAATTGTCGACTAATTATAGATTGTTTGTATAGTGTCTGCACCTGTTACTCTATTGCATGTTTCTTTCAGTTTTTCAGTATTGATCCAATGATGATGCTCTAAGATTTCAGTGCCATGGGTCTGTGTCTGATGTTGTGTTTCTAAATGACGGACAGGTGGAAAGAGTGCTGTCCTCACAGCTCTTATGGTGGGCCTGGGAGGGAAGGCTACAACCACAAACAGAGGGTCCTCCCTGAAGGGATTTGTGAAAGAAGGAGAGAGGTACTTGTGTTCCCTGATTGTATTTACTCACTCCCTTGTCTTTGGGGACTATTTCTGCCTTGAAAGACTGGTTCTAGATGTCTGTTAGAAGCATGGTCACTTACCTCAGGCAGTAAACCTTTGTAAATGGAGATTAGTGTTAACATGCATCTGGCATCCTTGCAAGAGTAACTATTATTTCCCTTAGGAATTTCCATACAATAAAACATGTCCCAAGAGATTCAAGAGTTTGTGACAAACCGTAAATGTCAGTGGCTACAGACTTCCCGCTCCTTAATGTGTTAACTATGCCATCTGCCCCATTTTGATAATGCATACAAAAGTGCCACGTTTATCCTACTGTCATATTGCAACCCTGTTTGTGTCCCTCTGCTCTCCCAGTTCAGCTGACGTCTCCATAACACTGCGTAACAAGGGCAGGGATGCCTACAAGCCAGAAGTGTTCGGCCAGGCTATCATAGTAGACCTCAAGATAACCCGTGAGGGCATGAGGACCTACAAGCTCAAGAGCAAAGCAGGTAATTAATGTAATAAGAATGTATGGATTAACACTCTGTAAATGGGCCCTTCATTCAAACAAGCCTATGGATCTGAGATATGTGCCTGACACTTTAGTGCAAAAGTCCCTTTAAAATCAATCTACATAGTTTATTCTGGATCTTAACATTAGGCTATATTTCAAAAAGTTATTCACTGAGCAGTAGATGCAGTATGAGCACATAAGAATGTACTTTGTCTTGCAGGTCATCTTGTGTCTGCGAAGAAGGATGAACTTTTGGCCATTCTGGATCATTTTAACATCCAGGTACTACAACTTCTGTTGACCACCTGCAAGACTGTATGAAAAGATTGGAAACACTGTTGCTGTGATAAATAACTATTGATTTATTTTGTATAATCATTTTTTTCCGAAGGTGGATAACCCTGTATCTATGTTAACTCAAGAGATGAGTAAGCACTTTCTGCACTCCAAAGGAGAAGGGGATAAGTACAGAGTCAGTTTGATATACTTGAATCTTTTCATTTATGAAATTCTGTATTTGTGGAGGACATGGTGTAAATTAAGGTAATAGCATGCATCTTGCCAGCCTGTGTTGCAGGTATCAAATCTCTGCTACGTCTTATTGCTGCATTCTCAGGAAGTGGTTAAATGTCAGTCTGGTTTTCAGTGTCAAATAGCATGAGGGTGAAATGGCTCAATGTAGGCCTACCTTTTAGGACTGCTCTTACCTTGTTAGTGACTAAGTGTTTTGTTTTTCTTCCTCAGTTCTTTATGAAAGCCACACAGCTTGAGCAGATGAAAGAGGATTACACCTATATCATAACGACTAAAAATGTCACTCTAGACACTGTGGAGAAACACGAGGAGGTACGAATCCACTTGGCTTATGTGTGGTGTGTTATGAAATCACCCATCCGAAGTCTCTTGAATGCTTTTATCCAATCAGCCCTGCAGCATGTAGTCCCATAGTGGGTTTATTTTTTATTACTGAAAGATTACAGGGGCTTATAAAGCTAGAATTCAAGCTCTGATGTGCAAAGTCTTGTCCATGAACAACCAAGAGATCTTAATGGAGTTGTTATAAAGTAGCACTTTTTAAGTGTGAATCATTCTGTTTCAGTGTCTGGAGGGGTTAAAGAGGAAGTACCTGGAAAAAGAGGACCGGGTCAAAAGCCTGGCCTCGCTGGACGACATGCACAGTAAACTGGAGGAGCTGAAGAATCAGATGGCTTGGGCTCTGGTGAGGGGAAGCAGCATACCTTCAAAATATGAATCTAAAAATGTATTTGTTTATTTATCAGGGGTCATGCACAACAGATACAGTGTAGCAGATTTAGCTACCCAGCTAAATACATAATCAATCTGATGTAAAAATCTCTTTTGCTCTGTCCTGCGCCAGGTGTCTGAGATGGAGAAAGAGGTGAAGCCCATGAGAGAGAAGCTCCAATCAGAGGAGAGGTCCACCGTCAAATACGACCAGAAAGTAGACGAGTGGAAGGTAACTAACATCACCCTCTTATTTTTATAGCCATAAGAATTTGGTGTGTGTTTCCTTCACATTAAGGAAAAATGCAGCTATTACTTAAGTTCAAAGTGACTATTTTCCCTTGTTTGTCATTGCTGATGATTGTTCTTTATGACCTCACTTCCTGTCCAGGCCAAGGTGGTGGAGGCGGAGAAGAAGTACAAGGGTATCCGGGAGCAACTGGAGGCAATCACTGTGAGGGTGCAGCAGCTTGAGCCACAGAGTGCTCAACTGAAGAACGAGACTCAGAGCAGAAGCAAGGCCTTCAACACAGCCCAGGTGAGAGAACAGTGATGAGTGTTTTTTTTTTTTTTTTTTTTTTTTTTTGGGGGTGGATCAGCTTAATATTGCGGAAAGAATGTTGCTTCCAATGTAATTGTCTGCATCATTTCCAATCCCCCATATTTTTTTGGGTAAATATATATATCCATACATGCATGCATACATATATACATATATACATACACATACCTATATAGACATACATACTTTTTTTAAAGAATATACCTTTATTATTATTCCCCGCAACCCTACCACCGCTCCCCCAATTGGAGTAAACTAATAAACACTTCTGCTTTTACCTTCAATTTATACATCTTATACCTATTTTACAGACACAGACTACTTTATAATAGTTCTCTCTTGTTTGTTCTTAGTCCTTCCTCTATTTCTGTTGTCCATCCAATTTTATTTCCACTTGTAACTGTGCTATTTCACAAAAGCTCCGCACCTATACACATTTCACATTTCACACAGAACAGTGATGAGTGTTACTATACCCCCGAATACCTCAGAGTCTTCTAAATACCAGGGGTTTAGCAAGTGACCGAGATAAGGCTTAACATCATTAACCATAACATCTCCATAATCACAACTGCAGCACAATGAAAAACTACAGCTTCCAGCTCAGAGCTCAACACTAACTATATGTGAGAGCTCGATAACAAGGAGCTCTTTTCTAGTTCACTAGTTGTTGATTCATCTTAGTGGTGTCTCTCTTACAGGCCAGTGTACACAGATTCAAGACCAACCTGAGAGACCTGGAGAAGGACAAGGATCAGCTCTCCAGGAGAATTAATGAGCTCAAGTTGAGGTAGTGCCTCGGATCCTTTCCTACCTATTTTTCAGTTTCAAAATATAACTTTTATTGCCATGGGAAAAGTCATTGAATGTTTTCCACAGTCACAAACGGGATTTCTTTCCCTTTTTTTCTCCTTTCTGCCTCCCACAGTATCAGCCAGACGTCTGGTGCGGAGACCCAGGTGCGTGTTGAGCGCATGGAGAAGCTGCAGACAGACCTGGACACTCTGAACTTCCAGGACTCCACCCTAGGTCAGCAGATGGAACAGTTCCAGCAGGCTGTGTCCCGGGCCAAGGACGAGCTGGATAAGATGATGTAGGCACTGGAAACTCCATTATATACAGGCCTGTATATAAGACTTGGCTGTACAACGTACATACAAACACACACACACTGTAGTGTCATCATAGGAGTCTGGAGCCATGCCACAGTGTTAACAGGGCTTATGAAATACTCTCAGGGTGTAGTCTAATGTAAACATTATGTGACAGCCATATCAGAAGTAGGAATATTATTTTGTATTTATACTGTTGAAGTCAGAAGTTTACATGCACTTAGGTTGGAGTCATTAAAACTAGTTTTTCAACCACTCCACAAATTTCTTGTTAACAAACTATAGTTTTGGCAAGTCGGTTAGGACATCTACTTTGTGCATGACACAAGTCATTTTTCCAACAATTGTTTACAGACAGATTATTTCACTTATGTATCACACTATCACAATTCCAGTGGGTCAGAAGTTTACATACACTACGTGTGCCTTTAAACAGCTTGGGAAATTCCAGAAAATGATGTCATGGCTTTAGAAGCTTCTGACATAATTTGAGTCAATTTGAGGTGTACCTGTGGATGTATTTCAAGGCCTACCTTCAAACTCAGTGGGAAAATGGGAAAATCAAAAGAAATCAGCCAAGACCTCGGAATTTTTTTTGTAGACCTCCGCAAGTCTAGTTCATCCTTGGGAGCAATTTCCAAATGCCAAAAGGTTCCACATTCATCTGTACAAACAATAGTACGCAAGTATAAACACCATGGGACCACGCAGCCGTCATACCGCTCAGGAAGGAGACGCGTTCTGTCTCCTAGAGATGAACGTACTTTGGTGCGAAAAGTGCAAATCAATCCCAGAACAACAGCGGAGGACTTTGTGAAGATGCTAGAGGAAACAGTTACAAAAGTATCTATATCCACAGTAAAACAAGTTGTATATCGTCATAACCTGAAAGGCCGCTGAGCAAGGAAGAAGCCACTGCTCCAAAACCGCCATAAAAAAGCCAGACTACGGTTTGCAAATCAAATCAAAGTTTATTTGTCACGTGCGCCGAATACAACAGGTGTAAGAAATGCTTACTTACAGGCTCTAACCAATAGTGCAAAAAAGGTATTAGGTGAACAATATGTAAGTAAAGAAATAAAACAACGGTAAAAGTACGGTAAAAAAAGAAATAAAACAGGCTATAAAAGTAGCGAGGCTACATACAGACACTGGTTAGTCAGGCTGAGGTAGTATGTACATGTAGATATGGTTAAAGTGATTATGCATATATGATGAACAGAGAGTAGCAGTAGCGTAAAAGAGGGGTTCGTGGGTGGCGGGACACAATGCAGATAGCCCGGTTAGCCAATGTGCGGGAGCACTGGTTGGTCGGCCCAATTGAGGTAGTATGTACATGAATATATAGTTAAAGTGACTATGCATATACAGTTGAAGTCGGAAGTTTACATACACTTAGGTTGGAGTCATTAAAACTCGTTTTTCAACCCCTCACAAATGTCTTGTTAACAGACTATAGTTTTGGCAAGTCAGTTAGAACATCTACTTTGTGTATCACACAAGTAATTTTTCCAACAATTGTTTACAGACAGATTATTTCACTTAACTCATTGTATCACAATTCCAGTGGGTCAGAAGTTTACATACACGAAGTTGACTGTGCCTTTAAACGGCTTGGAAAATTCCAGAAAATGATGTCATGGCTTTAGAAGCTTCTGATAGGCTAATTGACATCATTTGAGTTAATTAAAGGTGTGCCTGTGGATGTATTTCAAGGCCTACCTTCAAACGCAGTGCCTCTTTGCTTGACATCATGGGAAAATCAAAAGAAATCAGCCAAGTCTGGTTCATCCTTGGGAGCAATTTTAAAACGGCTGAAGGTACCACGTTCGTCTGTACAAACAATAGTATGCAAGAATAAACACCATGGGACCACGCAGCCGTCATACCGCTCAGGAAGGAGACGCGTTCTGTCTCCTAGAGATCAACGTACTTTGGTGCGAAAAGTGCAAATCAATCCCAGAACAACAGCAAAGGACCTTGTGAAGATGCTGGAGGAAACCGGTACAAAGTATCTATCTACAGTAAAACGAGTCCTATATCGACATAACCTGAAAGGCTGCTCAGCAAGGAAGAAGCCACTGCTCCAAAACCACCATTAAAAAAAGCCAGACTACGGTTTGCAACTGCACATTGCAAAGATCGTACATTTTGGAGAAATGTCCTCTGGTCTGATGAAACAAAGAACGGTTTGGCCATAATGACCATCGTTATGTTTGGAGAAAAGGCTTGCAAGCCCGAAGCACAGGGATGGCAGCATCATGTTGTGGGGGTACTTTGCTGCAGGAGGGACTGGTGCACTTCACAAAATAGATGGCGTCATGAGAAAGGAAATTGATGTGGATATATTGAAGCAACATCTCAGGACATCAGTCAGGAATTTAAAGCTTGGTTGCAAATGGGTCTTCCAAATGGACAATGACCCCAAGCATACTTCTAAAGTTGTGGCAAAAAGGACAACAAAGTCAAGTTATTGGAGTGGCCATCACAAAGCCCCTTACTTGAACTCTGTAAAGTATGTATTTGGGCTGCAATTTCTGAGGCTGGTAACTAATGAACTTATCCTCTGCAGCAGAATTAACTCTGGGTCTTCCTTTCCTGTGGTGGTCCTCATGAGAGCCAGTTTCATCATAGTGCTTGATGGTTTCTGCGACGGCACTTGAAGAAACTTTCAAAGTTCTTGAAATGTTCCTAATTGACTGACCTTCATGTCTTAAAGTAATGATAGACTGTTGTTTCTCTTTGCTTATTTGAGCTGTTAATATGGACTTGGTCTTTTACCAAATAGCCCTATCTTCTGTATACCACCCCTACCTTGTCACAACACAACTGATTGGCTCAAACGCATTAAAAGGGAAAAAAATCCACAAATTAACTTAACAAGGCACACCTGTTAATTGAAATGCATTCCAGGTGAAATATAAGATTAGATTTAGATTTTTTAAAACACTTTTTTGGGGTTACTACATGATTCCATATGTGGTATTTCATAGTGTTGATGTCGGTTGCTGGACCGACTCCCCGAACTGACAATCTGTCGTTCTGCCCCTGAGCAAAGCATTTAACCCACTGTTCCCCGGGCGCCGAAGACGTGGATGTCGATTAAGGAAGCCCTCCGCACTTCTCTGATTCAGAGGGGTTGGGTTAAATGTGGAAGACATTTCCACAATGTAGAAAATAGTCATAATAAAGGAAAAAAAATTACGTGTGTGTGTTTTTACATACATACATACATACATACAGTCGTGGCCAAAAGTTTTGAGAATGACACGCATATTAATTTTCAAAGTCTGCTGCCTCAGTTTGCATATGCTCCAGAATGTTATGAAAAGTGATCAGATGAATTGCAATTAATTGCAAAGTCCCTCTTTGCCATGCGAATGAACTGAATCCCCCAAAAACATTTCCACTGCATTTCAGCCCTGCCACGAAAGGACCAGTTGACATCATGTCAGTGATTCTCTCGTTAACACAGGTGTGAGTGTTGATGAGGACAAGGCTGGAGATCACGCTCTCATGCTGATTGAGTTCGAATAACAGACCGGAAGCTTCAAAATGAGTGTGGTGCTTGGAATCATTGTTCTTCCTCTGTCTACCATGGTTACCTGCAAGGAAACATGTGCCGTCATCATTGCTTTGCACAAAAAGGGCTTCACAGGCAAGGATATTGCTACCAGTAAGATTGCACCTAAATCAACCATTTATTGGATCATCAAGAACTTCAAGGAGGGCAGTTCAATTGTTGTGAAGAAGGCTTCAGGGCACCCAAGAATGTCCAGCAAGCACCAGGACCGTCTCCTAAAGTTGATTCAGCTGCGGGATCAGGGCACCACCAGTACAGAGTTTGCTCAGGAATGGCAGCAGGCAGGTGTGAGTGCATCTGCACGCACAGTGAGGCAAAGACTTTTGGAGGATGGCCTGGTGTCAAGAAGGGCAGCAAAGAAGCCACTTCTCTCCAGGAAAAACATCAGGGACAGACTGATATTCTGCAAAAGGTACAGGGATTGAACTGCTGAGGACTGGGGTAAAGTCATTTTCTCGGATGAATCCCCTTTTCCAATTGTTTGGGGCATCCGGAATAAAGCTTGTCCGGAGAAGCAAAGGTATGCGCTACCATCATGTGTCATGCCAACAGTAAAGCATCCTGAGACCATTCATGTGTGGGGTTGCTTCTCAGCCAAGGGAGTGGGCTCACTCACAATTTTGCCAAAGAACACAGCCATGAATAAGGAATGGTACCAACACATCCTCCGAGAGCAACTTCTCCCAACCATCCAGGAACAGTTTGGTGACGAACAATGCCTTTTCCAGCATGATGGAGCACCTTGCCATAAGGCAAAAATGATAACTAAGTGGCTCGGGAACAAAACATCGATACGTTGGGTCCATGGCCAGGAAACTCCCCAGACCTTAATCCCATTGAGAACTTGTGGTCAATCCTCAAGAGGCGGATAGACAAACAGAAACCCACAAATTCTGACAAACTCCAAGCATTGATTATGCAAGAATGGGCTGCCATCAGTCAGGATGTGGCCCAGAAGTTAATTGACAGCATGCCAGGGCGGATTGCAGAGGTCTTGAAAAAGAAGGGTCAACACTGCAAATATTGACTCTTTGCATCAACTTCATGTAATTGTCAATAAAAGCCTTTGACACTTATGAAATGCTTGTAATTATACTTCAGTATTCCATAGTAACATCTGACAAAAATATCTAAAGACACATCAGACTTTGTGAAAATGAATATTTCTGTCATTCTCAACTTTTGGCCACGACTGTGTGTGTATGTGTGTATATATATATATATACACATATGAGAGGGCTGAGGTTGTTTTGAAATATAACCATATCCACTCCTCAACCATATCGACTGTGTTTTATTAAGGGCGAGTGCCATGAAACCATTAAAAAAAAAGTGAAACATATTTTTTTTTTAAACAACAGGAAAATGTGGAAAGGAAGAAAGCTGTTGAACAGGTGCAGAAAGGAGCCCTAACCCTGTGTGTTTGTCTCTGTTTCTCAGGCGAGAGGAGGAGGACCTGAAGAGGTCTATGGAGGCCATCAGGAGGAAGTTGCAGACCATGGAGGGCAGCCGCTCCGACCGCCTGCGCCGCTTCGGGGAGAAGATGCCCGCGCTGCTTGCCGCCATCGAGGACGCTGACAGGAAGGGCCAGTTCAGGAAGAAACCAGTGGGACCGCTGGGTAAGACCTGTGTGTGTGTATTTCCATGCACGCGAAACTCTTATCTTACTCTTAATTATCCTTTCTGGATGTTATTTGTGTAACCTTGTCATTGGTTAAAATAAAGCTCTTTCCAATGTCCTCTCTCCCGGTGTGCCCCATGCAGGGTACTGTATCCGTCTGAAGGACTATGAGCAGGCCCTGGCTGTGGAGAAATGTCTGGGGAGCCTGATGGTGGCCTTCACCTGTGACAACCACGAGGACGAGAAGTTGCTGCAGGGCCTCATGAGAGGGTACTACCAGGGGGGTAGGAGACCCCAGATCATCACCTGCCAATTCATCAACAGGGTCCATGACACCAGTAGGCGGTATGGCTGTTGGCTACCTACCACACCTCGCTTCAGGCTAGCTGGGCTTATATACAGGCTTATTTGTACCTCTCTAAGGGTTAATTTTGTTCTCTGTAACCAACATGTTTTCTGTCGTGTGTGTGTGTGTCAGGGCTGTGAACCACCCTGACTACCCATCAGTCCTACAGTCTCTGGAGATCGAGGACCCAGTGGTTGCCAACTGCCTCATCGACCAGAGGGGCATAGAGACCATTTTGCTCATCAAGGTAGGGCCATGGAATCTACTGCCACAATAGTTAGAGTTCACTCAAATGTCATGATGTCACCTTGGATTGGCCAGTAGGGACTGCAATTATGATTCTTTACTTTGTTTTCAGTGTCACCTTCTTTAAGGGAGAGTTCACTCTTTTAAAGTTTGAGCCGATAATAAGCTAAAACATTAAATACTTGAACTATCCCCATGTAACAACTGATTTGCATGCCAAAAACAACATGAATGAACTTCAATCCACTTCCTGTAGAAAACAGTAGCCTTTAGGACAGAAGGGAGAAAGGTTCCATTTCTGTGGTTCTAACCCCTCTTTCTGTAACTACCATGTAGAGTCCTGCAGAGGCCCGCAGAGTGATGCAGGGCAGGCAGCCCCCTAGAAACTGCTACCAGGCCTTCACCAAGGAGGGAGACCAGTGCTACAACAACCGCTACTACTCCAACGACCAGAGGAGGTGTGACTACCTTAGCAGAGACGTAGAGGAGGAGATCAGGTAATGTGTGAGACGTCCATTTGTTTTGAAAAGGTTTCTGCTGCTCTGTTTTTCTGACTCAATTAAATTGTGTGGTTTACCTTTCTCCCTCCACCCCTTTTCTCAATATCTCCATGTATCTCACTCAGGCAGTTGCAGGAAGAGATGCGGAACAAGGAGGCCCACTTGGATCGGTTCAGCCAGCAGAAGCAGAGGGTGGAGGAGGACATCAGGAACAACAACGGTCTCCTAAAGCGGGCCTATGACGACAGGAAGAGGGCCAAAGTAAAACACACGCACTTCTTAAGATCTTAGCATCTTGCTCAAGCTGGCCTTTGTGACAAAACAGCATCTCTCTCCAGAGCTGTACCATGGATCCAACTAGAAATTATTTTGGAGAGCACAATGGTTCACCTCTGATTAGTCTTGATGTGGAGTTACTAGGTCACAACTCTCCTCTCCTCTAGGATAAGTTCAGGAGGCTGCAGCAGGAGATCAGTGACCTGCAGAATGTGGAGGAACCCCAGTCTGAGGACCTCAAGCCTCTGGTGGGTACACACGTCTAGGCACATGGACAATATTTTAACATTTAGTTTTAGCTAATGTCGTTCATGAACATCTCGTTCCCTTGTTCTCGCATTCCAACTGATATGATATACACAAACTGATGCACTCACATTCCACGACACACACACACACACACACACACCCTGTTTCTCCTGTCACACTCTGGCCTTCAGGAGGAGGAGCTGGAGGAGATCAACAATAAGATTTCAGCAGGTCGTGCGGAGAGCGAGGAGGCCCGTAGAAAGATGGCCCAGCTGAAGACTTCCTGGGAGGAGGTGGAGCAGAGGTACCGCCAGCACAAAGACTCCATCAGCACCGTGGCCGAGGAGGCCGAACCCATCAAGGTCAGTCACATCAATATGGACTTCAATTTCTATTAACACTGAGGGAAGTTTGGTGTGCAAACAAGGAATGAACCAGGAGAGTGAAAAGGACGTAAAATAGTGATAACCCATGTCCTCAATTTTGTTCCATACAGGGTCTCCATAGACATAATCAATCACACACAGATTAAACAGAGAAAAGTTAAAGCCAATAGATGGCGATACATCTCTCCTTCCCCCTTGTTTTTTCAGGAGGAGCTGAGTAAGGGCGACCAGGATGTGGAGAAGAGCAAGCACCATAAAAAACACTACGAGGACAAACGCAAGGTCCACATCAACACCATACAGGCCCTGAAGGCCAGCCTGGAGCTCAAGGAGCAGGAGCTCACGGTACGTCTGGGAGGAGTCAGTAAGCTGACTAGTTATAATCAGGGCCATCTTCTGTGTATGTTGTCTCTTACTTCCTGTGTGTCCCTGCTTAATGTGTGTGTTCCTTGTCCCAGGCGTCTGTAGTGAAGGCCACAGAGATCTGTCCAGAGCGGTCCGAGGTGCGTCGGACAGCCAGGAGTCTGGACAGCGAGATCAGCCGTCTGAAGCTGAAGATCAGCACCCAGCAGGACCAGCAGGGAGACCGCGAAGAGGTCATCAGGTAACCTCCGCCACCGCTGACCCTTCACCCCACACAAACGTTTAAGGGATGTTCCACTCAAAATACAACCAGATTTCCCCCCCCACCCACTTGCCTTGGTTTTGGTTGATTCCCTAAGAGTTCTTGGATATATATTTTGGTTACTTTGGTATTGTTATATAGTGTGTTATAAATTGTTAAATATAGTTATATAGTATGTTTTGACATATAATAGGGCTGTCCATATGAAAATGACTAATGGGTAATCTAAGGGCAGAAGGTAAATGTTGCTTGCCTTCCTCCCTCTTCTCCCATCCAGGCAATACCAAGAAGCCCTGGAGAACTACAGTAACATTAACCAGCAGGTGAAGTGCCTCAAGCGCTTCATCCAGGTCCTCTGTAAGATCATGGACGATAGACACCGAGTCTACACAGAGCTGAGGAGGTAGCTGGATCCACCATTTACTTCCTGTCTGTCAATTGAATATCAGCTCTGTTATTTGACACCACTCACTGTCTCATAAGAGATCACAGAACAGCTGGATGGTACTGCTAGCATCAACGTCTGTTATAGAGCTATGCGAAATAGTTATTGAAAGACTGAAGGGAGGCCATCTCGATCTATCGATGTGGTGTTAGATTTAGCGGAAAAGCAAAGCTGTTGCACTATGGATTTGTTTTTAAATAGTTTTCCTTCCCACTATGTATCTCTTTTTAGGTTTCTCTCAGTGCGTTGCAAGATGTACTTTGACTCCATGCTGTCACAGAGAGGCTATATAGGGAAGATGATGTTCGAGCACAAGAACGAAACCCTATCCATCTCAGTAAGAATACACTACAGTTTTAATGCACAGAAATACCTTTTCTCATGTACCCTTCTTGAATGCAAAGCAGTTCTAGGTTATAAACTATGTATGCCTAATCAAGTTTCCCTCACATTCCCCTGCTCCACCCCCCTTTCTCATTTGTCAATGTCTTTCTTTTACTCTTCTCTTTCTGCATCCTTCTTTGTCTCTACCCATCTTCTCCCTCATCTTCCCTCCCTCTCTCAGGTCCAGCCAGGTGTGGGGGATAAGGCTGCTCTGAGTGACATGCGCTCTCTGTCTGGAGGAGAGCGCTCGTTCTCCACTGTCTGTTTCGTTCTCTCTCTCTGGGCCATCGCTGAGGCCCCCTTCCGCGCCCTCGATGAGTTTGACGTCTACATGGTAATGTTGCCACATCAGATGGATGGAGGAATGACTTAACCATTTTTAAATGCATATTAAAGGGATACTTCGGGATTTAGGCCATTTAAGCATTTTTTTCCTACTGTTAGGTTCTGAACAAACAAAGTCGAAACTCAAACGGACGACTAGGAAAAGCTCAAACCAAGTTTATTCAACCCACTCAGTTCTTCATCTGCAGAACACAACATACAAGTCACACAAGCATATATTTATACCTGTTGACTAGAAGTCACCTCCTTGTATGTCTAAGATAAGCAATTCATTCCTGTTCCTTCGGGGTGATCTCTGGCCCCCGTCCCAGAGGTTTCTTCTCTCTTCAACTGTTGAACTTATCGAGTTGAGTTCCACATCCCTCCTTGACCTAGTTCTACAGCAGCTGGCCTGTATTATCAAGAACTGAGGCTAGACTGATGCTCATTATTAATATTCAGCAACAACATATTTGAACAGATATAAACTCTCTCCTTCCCTTTCTCACTCAGTAACTTTCCATACATACAGTACCTATTCACCTTTCATTGACCGCTTACATATACATGTTAAGTGATCAGTCCGTTCTAATATAGTGACAGGAATAAGTATATTTCAAGATAGTCCAACACTACTTACCCAAAGTCAGACAAACTGATTGATACCATTTTTATGTCCCTGTGTGCAGTTAGAAGGAAGTTGAAGGTAGCATATTGTTAGCATAAAAATGGTATCCATGAGTTTGTCTGACTCTGGGTAAGTAGAAAAAAAGGTTTGCCGGTAATTTCCTGAATCCCGAAGTATCCCTTTGAGTTGCCTCAGTCAATTAAATACGTTTCAAATATTAACTTTTAATCTAAACTCATGTGTCTTCTGTAGCCTACACTGTGAGGACGGCTAAGATTGATACATTGTTCTTCATATTTTTGCTCAGTTATTTCAGTCAATCGTTCTGTTCTGTTGACACACTGTCTGTCAATAAATGTAACTGTCTTTTTAGGACATGGTGAACCGAAGGATATCCATGGACATGATGTTGAAGATCGCTTCTAGCCAACGTTACCGGCAGTTCATATTCCTCACCCCACAGAGCATGAGGTATTGTAGCCTTCCATCACCCTCCTGTGTTAAGCATTAAGCAACTCTGTTCTATTTTATAAACTGGGTGGTTTGAGCCCTAAATGCTGATTGGCTGACAGCTGTGGTATATCAGACCGTATACCACAGGTATGACTAAACATATATTTTTACTGCTCTAATTATGTTGGTAACCAGTTTATATTAGCAATAAGCACCCCCAGGGGTTTGTGGTATATGGCCAATATACCACATCTAAAGGCTGTATCCGGGCACTCCGTGTTGAGTCGTGCTTAAAACAGCCCTTTGCATTGGTATATTGGCCATGTACCACACCCCCCTGGGACTTATTGCTTAATTTATATCATGGCTTTGCCTAATTCTCTCATTTGCATATTCAGTTTATCAAAAATAGTGTACTTAAAATAAATGTATTGATTGGTGGTTGTTTTCCCTATAGCTCTCTCCCAGTCAACAACCTGATCCGGATCCTGCGGCTGAAAGACCCGGACCGTGGCCAGACGGCTCTTCCCTTTGGCCAGAGGAATGAGGAAGAGGAAGAGAAGGAGTGAGGAAGAGGTCAACCTGAGACTGTTTTACAAAGTCCTCACTAAATGATGTGTCTGTGTTTCACATTTGTTCTAAGTTAAATGTGTTGTTATAGTTAAAATTCTAGACACAAAAATAATGACCTAGTTTGCATTTATTGATGCTGCTATTGCTTAAGTTAGTGTTGCAATGTTTTACCAAACACTACTTCTGTAAATGCTTTTTTCTTTTCTAACTTTCTACCGACTTAATTTTGTTATGAGGAATAGCACCTTTTGATACACTTTGTATGGCAAGACAGAGATTTGAGAAGTCTTTAATTAGCTTTTCCAGTGACTAACAGAAGCTCAACCTGTTATATTTGTGCAGATTTTATTGTTAAAACAATTGTCATGTTTGCTAAATTGTTTCAGTCGATCGTTCTGTTTCTGCAGACATTAACAAAATAAAATTCTACATCTGTTAGGTTTTGAAATGACCTTGTCATTGTCTAGATAAGTTTGATACATTTATATCCATTGCTTGACTACAATAATTGTCAGTACAGTTACATTTTACAAAACTAGTTTTGTACAGTTATGTTTTTAATGGTTAGTCCTGAGTGTTTTAGATTCAAGGCAGATGAGGTCTCCTACTGATTTACTGACATCTCAAAGTGATAACTGCCCTTAACACAGGAAAATCTGAAATACAAGGCTGTTGGGGTAATTCCCTAGGTGTCATGGAAACGAGGCAGGGCCCGTACTTTGATGGGTGGGGTGGCGAGGCTCAGGCCCCCGCAGGTGGAGATGTCCACGTCGTCAGCAGTCATCCCGATGGGGGGAAGGAAGGAAAAACGCTGCATGAGGGAGGTGTAGAAGAGGAAGAGCTCCATGCGGGCCAGAGTCTCGCCTGCACACACTCTACGACCTGGGAAGAGAGATGGGCAGAGGAATTGGAGGATGAGTGTGTAAACTCACTTTTGCTTGTGACAATTCTACTAGTAGTACACAATGCAATCCTAAACTATTGGCATGGACGCTATTGAATTACTACAACTGGTGAACATAAGGATGATGTCTGTTAAGACAGTGATCAGTCGTACGTTCACAACCTGTCTCCTGTTACCTGCGGAGAAGGGCATGAAAGCCTCCCTCTTGACAAACTTGTCATCGACGTTGAGAAAGTGGTGAGGGTAAAAATCATCCGGCTTCTCCCAGTGAGCCTTATCACGGTGCACTGACCTCAGCAGTGGGATAATGTAGGTCCCCTACACACATACACAAATGTAAATGTGCCATTGTCAAGGAAATGCTGTTTGGTGCCATATGGGGGACAGGTAGTATATTTCGCTTTACCACAACTGTCTTGCTTAACTGTGGTTATTGTTGATTCACTAAAAGGTGCAGGTTAGTTAGTGTCTGCTAGTTAGTTGTGAGTGGGTCTGCCTTAGGTATGAAGAAGCCTTTGAGGCTGACGTCGGCTGTGGTCTCGTGTGGCAGGCCCATGGGCAGGATGTCAGCGAATCTCTGGGTCTCGTGGATCACCGCGTTGGTGAAGGGCATCATCTGCCTGTGCTGGATCCTTGGCGTGGAACCACTAATCACCTTGTCTATCTCCTCATGGACCTTACCTGAGAGGACGTAAGAAGTAGACCAAGTATAAGGAGGGCTTGTGAGATTTCACCTCTTTCTGTATTTATATGCACCTTCTCTATTTGAAACATTTGTTAGTCAATCCCAGTTTGTATGTTTGTTTCATATTACACTTTTATGCCGTGGAATGAGAAGGTGGTAGCTTTATGGTAGCCTATTACTTTTAATTTATTTTTCTCATTGATCCAAAATGGCTGGTGACATGACGTGGTTTCACTCACTCTGTATTTCAGGATACTTGATCATGATGACCAAAGCCCAGGCCAGGGTGCTGGAGGTGGTTTCCGTCCCAGCCACAAACATGTTGGTGACGGAACACAGGAGGTTCCACTCATGAAAGTGGGAAGAGGGATTATCCTTTTCCTAATGGATATATTTTAGTTGAGGAAAGGCATTATGTATGGGACAAAACATGAGACCATTAGGAAGTGAGTTATGCTGTATTGTGGGAGTGGCAATTTCAAATCAATTTCTGGCAAATCTATAGCACATCTCTATCCCCCCCCAAAAAGGGTTTCCAAGTACAAAAGGGCATTTTGACCCATAGTTGGTGTGACTGACATTGACCCCTGGGTTCACCTCATGCTGCTTGTTGAGGAATGCGTCGATGTAGCTACGGGAGTTATTCTCATCCAGGATCTGTCTGTGCTGGATGAAACTCTTCCTGAAGAAGGCCTTCAGGTTGTCCTG
The DNA here is from genome assembly GCF_016432855.1 of Salvelinus namaycush. NCBI lineage: Eukaryota > Metazoa > Chordata > Actinopteri > Salmoniformes > Salmonidae > Salvelinus > Salvelinus namaycush. The sequence goes on along the minus strand of NC_052330.1, from coordinate 19,441,346 downwards.
GTACGCCAGCACTCTGTGGTGAGGCCCTGGCAGCGGGTGGATCACTGGGTACATGTTGTACAGCTGGAGAATCAAGCATGGGTGTTCCATGTTTATATGTGAGAAATTCACTGCAGTTGTTTTACTTGTCAACTCACTCCGTCAATGTTACAATGACAATGTGTATTGTGCAGGCATTTTCTGTTAAATCTTACTAATGCATGTGTACTAAAATATCCTTCTTTAAGCCTAGGCATTGGGTTTTAGATGGTTAAAGAATCTAACTCAGAAAATAGTGTGTGTGTATTAGTAGAGGCCTGTTCTAACTGTTCTGTGTGTGTAGTATGACCCCATGATGTCTGGGAGCTCAGCCAAAAGTTGACAAAAACAAACTGGTTCCTCTTAGCTTAACTGGAGACAGGGCAAAGTGTTATTCTGCACACCTGTGATAGAGCTACTGTTCTGTTTGGAGCCTGTTTCTGGGTGAAAGGTTCATGTTTTGTTTGTGTGGGCGTAGGACATACATCATTTGGGCCAACATTCAAAGACGCTTGCTTGTCCAACTTGGGGGAACCGTTGAGCTACTGTTAGAGGAAGTATGTCTGGAGTGACTTCCTGTCACTTTGACACCTACTGTATTGTCCTCACTCAGTTACGACAGACTGAGACAACCTTTTCATTATAGTCTGTACCCCGTAACCCAGTTTCGTCTCTCCTTCTGTACACACATACATAAGATCACGTGTTTTGCAGATGCTTGCATAAGATAGCTTGACTATATAAGGCTTCCGTACTCTTTGTACAGCAGGCTTTCCATTTCACCTGCGTAGGTGGTGCGACCAGCCTCATTATGTTTTTAATAAAAGTAATTCCTTGAATGATTATTGACTCTGCCTGTCCTCATTATTAGTTAAAGGCAGAATTTCCACCACAGTATTCAGCATTTTAATACCTCTACGGAAAGGAACAACAAGTATCCCAAATACTGTCATGTAGTATCATACCTGAATGAACGGTCCACTGGCCAGCCTGAAGCTTTCGTAGTTCATTTCCAAGAGCTTCATAAAGATGGGGTCATCATACTCCATCCTGTGGCCCATGATCAGAGAGACGATGATGTTGGATGCTGCCGCGTTCAGAGGAATGGTGGTCTGGAAGCCATCACCTGGCTCAGCCACAATAGTTTCATAAAAACACATGAATTAATGTCAATAAAATCAAAGTTAATTCATTCAATGATGTGCTGAAGAGTGTTTTTTTATTGTTCTATGTGTAGCATTTTGTGTGGCTGTTGAATAATCTATGTATTTGTAGTTTTATCTTCAGATCCAATATGGCCTCACCGTTATGAGCTGCAAAGCTTTTTACAAGGTTTTCTGACTCTTCAATGATTTTCTCCTCGATGTTCCTCTTTCCCATTCCCAAATCCCTGAGCACCTTCAGAGTGAACCTCCGGATGGTCCTCCAGGAGTCCCCATGGCCGAATATGATTCCTGTTTTGACGGGGAGGATACATTGTCAGAATGTCACAGATTCTGTTATAAGGAATAATTGTAGGTACCTAAAGTATTCCTTTGCTTTTTTATGTGGACCTGTAGGTTTGCTGTGGGATGGATTTTACCCAGCAGTTATCCACTTAAAATGCCATGCCACTGCGTTAAGATAAAAGATATTGCTTGTCACTGTAAACTGCCATTGTGAACACTGAATGGTTGACATAAAAACATGCTTGGGCCTAGAATCAAGACAGATAATGTGGTTCTTGATCTATTAAAGAGATTTTGGTCAGTTAGGGTTGGCCTGTACCGTTTCCTCTGGTGATCTGTTTGTATAGTGGGATGTCTGGCCGCTCTGCAAATTGATCAGCCTGAGTGACCAAGGCCTCCTTCACCATCTCATAGCCACATAGAACCACGATCTTACGCAAGCCCATCTGAATACTGAACACTGGGCCAAACTTGTCCTTCATCTGGGGAGAAGAGGGGGGGGGGGGGTAAGTGAGAGGGAACACAAATATCACATCATGTCCCATGGGAATGAAATATATCATAATGTGTTTCCTTTTTGTCCTATCTCTGTTAAAGTGTAACAAAATCATCTTCGAGGCATGCAAGCAACAACATGTTCCAATATGCACCAGTTCCGTGGATATTTTGTACATCCTTAGAGACAAACTAACAGGAATTCTGTGAGGGGAGTAGTGGAGAGTACATTTAGGGCAAAGATGGATAGATATGAAGTGGTCAAGAACTCATAGTTCAAGCAAAGCACCTGGGTTAAATTGTTCTGATAAAGAAGCAGAAAAAGCATAGCCTGGTTCCAGATATGTTTGTGTTGTATAGCCAGCTCCTATGCTGTAGCCGTTGTCTTGTCAAACAGAGGCTGAATAATAGGGTATTGTTTTGTCAGAGGGATTCTTCCATCCAACAAGGTCTGGTAGGGTCTGGCCATTGGACTGGGGGTGGAACACGGAGGACAGGCTGGCCGACGATCCAATGACCAGAACCGGGATGAGAACTGAGGACCCCGGTCGGAGACCATATCAACTGGCAGTCTATGGATCCGGAAGACGTGCTGCACCCTGAGCCTGGCCGTCTCCTTGGCAGAGCGTAGCTTGGGGAGAGGAATGAAGTGAGTGGATTTACCACATCGTAGTTCCTCTCTGTGGCATTGAGGCGGTGGGAGAAGGCGGCGCAGGGATGTAACTTGAGGTCCAGGGCAGACCGCTGGGACAGGACAGCCCCCACTTCGACATCTGAAGCATCGGCCTCCACCACGAAGGCGGGACAGGTCAGGATGAACCAAGATGGGAGCTGTGGTGAAGCGGTGTTTGAGATCCCAGAACGCCCGGTCAGCAGCTAGGGACCACGTGAACGGAACCTTGGGAAGAGGTGAGTGCAGACAGGTGGGAAGCCAGGGTGCTGTAGCCCCAGATAAAGTGACGATAAAAGTTGGTGAATTCAAGGAAACGTTGCAGCTGTTCTCTGGACGTAGGCTGGGGCCAATCCACCACCGCTTTCACCTTCCCGAGATCCATCTGTATGCTCCCTGCAGCGAATATGTAACTGTTACGTACGGCTCTAGGAAGAGGGAACGCAACACCCTGCTACAACTAAACTCCCCGTGGAGTGAAAAGGTATGGGACTGTAGGTGCGAGTAAGGATGACAAAGGCAGAGAATTTACCCTTTACTGGGAATTTATTCCTTCTCACGGTAAATTTGGGGGAAAGGGGCTGAACGGAACCAAAGCAAAGAAAGTAAATGTCAAAGCCCCCTCTCCTACCTTACCTGCCTACCCACTACTTAACTAACTTAGCACCACCTGGTGCGCTAACCAAAATACAGGGGGTGGTCCGCCCAGGTCTTACCTAGTGTGCATAGACAGTGAATACTACGGGTTATGTATGCCCGCGGGCCTCTTGCCTAAGCACTCCGTAGGTGCCTTCCCCTTCCCCCCTGGGAACAAAGGAAACAGAATTACACAAACAATGTCAATAATTGTTTCTAAACGGCGTCCTATTGACAAACACAGGACATACTAATAAGCTCTCGCTCAGCAACAACCAACATAGGACATACCAATCAGCTCTCTCAGCAACAACCACAGAACATAACCATAATCTCTCTCTCAGCAACAACCAACACAGTACATACTAATCATCTCCTTCTGAGAAACAACCAACATATGATATCACCCTCAGCTCTCTTCTGAGCAACATAACACTGGCTTATATTTCTTCAGAAGGAGTCTGTAATTGAAGACAGCTGTTTCGGACGAGAGGGCAGGGTCAGCTCCAATCATCAAATGGGGGCCGACCAATCAGCTGCTTGGGGGAATTTCAGGAAGCCATTTCCTGAAACACACACATACCAACAAAACCACAACACAGAAACTGGGGAACGTAACAGTAACCCAGAACGGGGATGGTGGAGCAATGGAATTGGTAATTCTCTGCTTTTACAAAAAGCTGGTTTTCCAGGAGGCGTTGGAGAACTTGTTGGACATGGAGCACGTGTTCTTGGGTAGAGCGGGAGAAGACGAGGATGTCATCGAGGAAGACGAACCGGTTCAACATGTCGCAGAGAACATCATTAACCAGAGCCTGGAACACAGCAGGGGCGTTGGTAAGGCTAAATGGCATGACCAGATACTCGTAGTGACCACTGGTCGTGTTAAAGGCAGTCTTCCACTTGTCCCCCTCCCGCATCCGCACCAGGTGGTAGGCGTTCCGTAGGTCCAGCTTGGAGAACACGGTGGCCCCCTGGAGCGGCTCGAAGGCCGAGGAGATGAGAGGTAGCGGGTAGTGATTCTTCACCGTGATGTCGTTGAGACCCCGGTAGTCGATGCACAGGTGCAGGGTTTTGTCCTTCTTCTCCACAAAGAAGAACCCTGCACCGGCGGGGGAGGCAGAAGGACAGATGAACCCGGCTGCTAGGGAGTCCTCAATGTAGGTCTCCATAGCCTTGGTCTCCGGACCCGACAGAGAGTACAGTCATCCCCGGGGCGGAGTGGTGCCTGGGAGAAGGTCAATCCCGCAGTCATATGGTCGGTGCGGCAGGAGCGAAGTGGCCAGGGCCTTACTGAACACCTCTCGGAGGTCCTGGTACTCCGCGGGAATGACGGAGAGGTCCGGGGCAACTTCCGAGCACCCAGGAAGATGTCCCGGGGCAGACTGTGTTGACTTCAGGCAATGGGCGTGGCAGAACGAGCTCCAACCCATGATGGCACCGGCAGACCAGTCAATGAGGGGATTGTGTCGCCAGGAGAATCCCAATACCACGGGAACCTGAGGAGACTTAATGAGCAGGAACTGGATTGTCTCGCTGTGGTTCTCTGACACACGTAGGTTGATGGAGGTGGCATATGGGTGACCCAGCGTATAGAGCGCCCATCCAGTGATCTAACGTTCATGGGAATGGAGAGGGGCTGAGTGGGGATATCCAGCTCGGAAGCCAAGGTAGCGTCCATAAAGCTCTCATCAGCCCAAGAGTCAATGAGTACCAGGAGAGATTTCGACTGGTTCCCCCACAGCAACATGACATGAAAAGGGATGCGAGTAAGGGGAGAGGAAAAGTTCTCTGTATGGCCCACCAGAGTATTTGCTCCTACCGGTGAGCATGGTCTTTTAGTGGACAGGTGGAGACAAAATAACCAGTAGTCCCGCAATACAGGCAGCTCTTAACTTCTTATGGCTGCAGGGGCAGTATTGAGTAGCTTGGATGAAAGGTGCACAGAGGTGCTCAGAGTAAACAGCCTGCTCCTCAGTCATAGTTGCTAATATATGCATATTATTAGTATTGGATAGAAAACACTCTGAAGTTTCTAAAACTGTTTGAATTATGTATGTGAGTATAACAGAACTCATATGGCAGGCAAAACCCTGAGAAAAAATCCAAACAGGAAGTGGGAATTCTGAGGCTGGTCGATTTTCAACCAAGATCTCATTGAAATCACAGTGAGATATGGATGAGTTTGCACTTCCTACGGTTTCCACTAGATGTCAACAGTCTGTAGAACCTTGTCTGATGCCTCTACTGTGAAGGGGGGCCGAATGAGAGGGGAATTAGTCAGGTCTGCCATGACCTGACCATGCTTTGACCATGCGCATTCACATGAGAGGGAGCTCTGTTCAATCGCTCATCTGAAGTCAATGTAATTCTTCGGTTGGAACGTTATTCAAGATTTATGTTAAAAACATTCTAAAGATTGATTCAATACATCGTTTGACATGTTTCTACTGACTGTTACGGAACTTTTGGACATTTCGTCAGCTTTTAGTGAACGCGCTTTCTGACGTTGGATTTGTTTACCAAACACGCTACCAAAAATAGCTATTTGGACATAAATGATGGACATTACCGAACAAAACAAACATTTCTTGTGGAAGTGGGAGTCCTGGGAGTGCATTCCGACGAAGATCAGCAAAGGTAAGTGAAGATTTATAATGGTTTTTATGAGTTTTGTTGACTGCACAATTTGGCGGGTAACTGTATAGCTTACTTTTGTGGTTGAACGCTGTTTTCAGATTATTGAATATTGTGTTTTGCCGTAAAGCTTTTTGAAATCTGACACAGCGGTTGCATTAAGAACAAGTGTATCTTTAATTCTATATAAAACATGTATCTTTCATAAAAGTTTATGATGAGTATTTCTGTTATTTGGCGTGGCTCTCTACAATTTCTCCGGATATTTTGGAGGCATTTCTGAACATGCCATTGTAAACTGAGGTTTTTGGATATAAATATGAACTTAATCGAACAAGACATATATGTATTGTGTAACATGAAGTCCTATGAGTGTCATCTGATGAAGATCATCAAAGGTTAGTGATTAATTTTATCTCTATTTGTGCTTTTTGTGACTACGCTCTTTTGCTGGAAAAATGGCTGAATTTTTCTGTGAGTTGGTGGTGACCTAACATAATCGTTTGTGGTGCTTTCGCTGAAAAGCCTATTTGAAATCAACAAGATTACCTTTAAAATGGTATAAGATACATGTATGTTTGAGGAATTTTAATTGTGAGATTTTTGTTGTTTGAACTTGGCGCCCTGCACTTTCACTGGCTGTTTTCATATCATCCCGTTAACGGGATTGCAGCCATAAGAAATTAATCTGAAGCCTGTTTAGCCGTTCAGCTGGAGACAGCCTAGCTCTGCCTAGTTACAGTTGAAGTCATAAGTTTACATACACTTAGGTTGGAGTCATTAAAACTCGTCTTTCAACCACTCCACAAATGTCTTGTTAACAAACTATAGTTTTGGCAAATCGGTTAGGACATCTACTTTGTGCATGACACAAGTCATTTTTCCAACAATTGTTTACAGACAGATTATTTCACTTATAATTCACTGTATCACAATTCCAGTGGGTCAGAAGTTTACATACACTAAGTTGAATGTGCCTTTAAACAACTTGAAAAATACCAGAAAATTATGTCATGGCTTTAGAAGTTTCTGATGGGCTAATTGACATCATTTGAGTCAATTGGAGGTGTACCTGTGGATGTGTATCTTTGCTTGACATCACGGGAAAATCAAAAGAAATCAGCCAAGACCTCAGAAAAAAAAATTGTAGACCTCCACAGGCCTGGTTCATCCTTGGGAGCAATTTTCAAACGCCTGAAGGCATCACGTTCATCTGAACAAACAATAGTACACAAGTATAAACACCATGGGACCACACAGCCGTCATATCGCTCAAGAAGGAGACACGTTCTGTCTCCTAGAGATCAACGTACTTTGGTGCGGAAGGTGCAAATCAATCCCAGAACAACAGCAAAGGACCTTGTGAAGATGCTGGAGGAAACAGGTACAAAGTATCTATATCCACTGTAAAACGAGTCCTATATTGACATAACCTGAAAGGCCGCTCAGCAAGGAAGAAGCCACTGCTCCAAAACCACCATACAAAAGCCAGACTACGATTTGCAACTGCACATGAGGACAAAGATTGTACTTTTTGGAGAAATGTCCTCTGGTCTAATGAAACACAAATAGAACTGTTTGGCCATAATGACCATCGTTATGTTTGGAGGAAAAAGGGGGAGGCTTGCAAGCTGAAGAACACCATCCCAACCGTGAAGCACGGGGGTGGCAGCATCATGTTGTGGGGGTGCTTTGCTGCAGGGAGGACTGGTGCACTTTACAAAACAGATGGCATCATGAGGTAGGAAAATTATGTGGATATATTGAAGCAACATCTCAGGACATAAGTCAGGAATTTAAAGCTTGGTCGCAAATGGGTCTTCCAAATGGACAATGACCCCAAGCATACTTCCAAAGTTGTGGCAAAATGGCTTAAGGACAACAAAGTCAAGGTATTAGAGTGGCCATCACAAAGCCCTGACCTCAATCCTATAGAACATTTGTGGGCAGAACTGAAAAAGTGTGTGCGAGCAAGGAGGCCTACAAACCTGACTCAGTTACACCAGCTCTATCAGGAGGAATGGGACAAAATTCACCCAACTTATTATGGCAAGCTTGTTGAAGGCTACCCAAAACGTTTGACCCAAGTTAAACAATTTAAAGGCAATGCTACCAAATACTAATTGAGTGTATGTAAACTTCTGACCCACTGGGAATGTGAAATAAATTATTCTATCTACTATCATTCTGACATTTCACATTCTTAAAATAAAGTGGTGATCCTAACTGACCTAAGACAGGGAATTTTTACTAGGATTAAATGTCAGCAATTGTGAAAAATTTAGTTTAAATGTATTTGGCTACGGTGTATGGAAACTTCCGACTTCAACTGTACATGGGCTCGGGAAGAGGTGAATCGGCAGTCTTCGGAGGCTCCCGGGGGAACTCCCAGAGCCGTCTGGGACTTCCGGGATAACTCGGAGGCGAGGTGGAATCCTTGGACGGACGAGTGAAATCGAATCTCCTCTCCTTCCTTCGTTCCCGTAGTCGCCCATCGATCCGAATGGTCAAGGTGATGAGCGAGTCGATATTTATCTGTAGTTACCGGGCTGCAAGCTCGTCCTTTACTTCCTCCGATACTCTGTGCAGGAACATGTCGAACAGTGCTTCCGGGTTCCAGGCACTCTCAGCTGTCAACGTGCGGAAATCCACTGCTTAGTCTGCCACACTGAGGGAGCCTTGCCGAAGCTGGAGTTACTTCCGGGAAGCCTCTCTTCCGGGACAATGGAGCATCAAAAACTTTCTTTACCTCGGCCAGAAACTCCTCCAGACTGAAGCATACGGCCGACTGTTGTTCCCATACTGCCGTAGCCAAGGCGAGAGCCCACCCGGACATCAGCGTGATGAGGTACACTATCTTAGAGCGGTCCGAGGGGAAGGAGGAGGGCTGCAGTTTGATGATGAGTGAACTCTTGAGTGAGAAATGCCCAACGGGTGCCTGACTCTCCATCGAAGTGCTCGAGAAACCGGGGTGACAGGGAGGTGGCGCTGCTAACAGCCAGGTTACTGAATGGCTAGGAGGTTACTGTTGTGGTAGGTTGCCTAACAGACAACCCACGCAATTGCTCCTGCAATGTGTTCAATGCTTGGTCATGGCTTCGGCCAAGGTCTGGAAAACTTCCATAAGACCAAGAAACAACTCCTCGTGCCTTCCAATGGTGACTCCTTGAGAGGAGAGGGCATTGCGGAGCTTGTCCGAGTCTGCTGGGTCAGTCATGCCAGATCGTACTATCACGTTTCAAGTATGACACAGATGCAGACAGTGTCGAAGTAACAAAAGTTAATTTCTAATACAGGGGCAGGCAAACGACAGGTCTAAGGCAGACAGGGGTCAATAATCCAGTGAGGTGGGGCAAGGTATAGAACGGCGGCAGGCTCAGGGTCAGGGCAGGCAGAACGGTCAAAACCGGGAAGAACTAGAAAGCAGGATCAAGAAACAGGCAGGAGCAGGGTAACAAACGCTGGTAGGTTTCACCAACCAGACGAACTGGCAACAGACAAACAGAGAACACAGGTAAAAATACACCGGGGATAATGGGGAAGACGGGCGACACCTGGAGGGTGGAGACAAGCACAAAGACAGGTGAAACAGATCAGGGTCACTGATAGTGTCTTTGTAGAGGGGTTCTTACCTCCATCAAGGTCTGATGGGGTCTTTATGGATGGGTTTGTACCTCCATCAAGGTCTGATAGGGTCTTTATAGAGGGGTGCTTACCTCCATCAAGGTTGATAGGGATTTTAAAGAGGGGTTCTTACCTCCATCATGGTTTGGTAGGGTCTCTTCAGGTCCAGGTCGAGGCTGTTCCCCAGCAGCGGTAGACCTCTGGGGCCTGGAGGGAAGTTCTTAGGGTTTGTGTTTCGATTAATGATGAAAATGAGGATGATTAAATTCAGGGTAATAAACATAATGGACATGCCACTTAGTGAAAATAATTCTAGAACAGACATATTTTGTTTTTAATCTTTTTTTTCAGACTAAATTTGGGATGTCTTTGAAATAAATATTGTTAGAGGCCGTGGTTCATAGTCATTCCAGGAATACTACTGTATCCGCCGTTCTTTTGAAAGCTCCTGCAAAAACATAAAGAAGAGACTGCATTAAAATACTGGCCAGGGTAAAAGTTTCTCTTTATGGACAGTATTTGGAAGTAAGTCGATTGGGCCTCTCATGAAGAATAAGGACTGCTTTTCAGGAATTTACACAGCGCATAAAATGCCAACTTTGAGAATTTTTATTTCAAGTTAGGATGTTTGTGTTTATATTAATTGTGTATGTTACAGATCAAATCCAGCAAATATTATTTTTGCCACATGAAAATGGGCATAATACCCACGTCTGATACTCCTGTAGAAAAAATATATAATAATTTATACACTGATTTCATTTGTTTATGTCTCACTGTTAAAGTGGACTTGTTTACTTGTATAAATCTTTCACGTAGTTCTCTTGAACTGACTATGGGCACATGTTACGGGATTTTTATGAATAAATGACTAAAATATGTATACATTTGACTTAGAATTATAACTAAACAGAATACTACTATGTTACTGTATGGATGAATGAACCTATGAATCATAATGTTGAATATAATGTGTTCCTTGTTAGAAAGAATGGAGTTATCTTCAGACAGGCTGGAATGATGTGTTCCTTACAGGAAATTCTGTCTCTACCCAGGGAGGGGAGAGACCTTGGGTTGGTTGCAGATTGTCTAACAGGTGGCAGACAAAATAAGAACGCTAACTGTACTGCTATTGTATCCGAGAGGAGGAAGGACATTTTAAAACCTATGACATCATTATTATTATATAACCTGATGTAAATTGTACTATGGTCAGTACTCTCAAGTATAAACGCTGTTGATTGATTGATTTTGAGACTGGTTTCTGTCCATTTAATGCTGATACAGTGGGGCAAAAAAGTATTTAGTCAGCCACCAATTGTGCAAGTTCTCCCACTTAAAAAGATGAGAGAGGCCTGTAATTTTCATCATAGGTACACTTCAACTATGACAGACAAATGAGAAAAAAAAATCCAGAAAATCACATTGTAGGATTTTTTATGAATTTATTTGCAAATTATGGTGGAAAATAAGTATTTGGTCAATAACAAAAGTTTATCTCAATACTTTGTTATATACCCTTTGTTGGCAATGACAGAGGTCAAACGTTTTCTGTAAGTCTTCACAAGGTTTTCACACACTGTTGCTGGTATTTTGGCCCATTCCTCCATGCAGATCTCCTCTAGAGCAGTGATGTTTTGGGGCTGTTGCTGGGCAACACGGACTTTCAACTCCCTCCAAAGATTTTCTATGGGGTTGAGATCTGGAGACTGGCTAGGCCACTCCAGGACCTTGAAATGCTTCTTACGAAGCCACTCCTTCGTTGCCCGAGCGGTGTGTTTGGGATCATTGTCATGCTGAAAGACCCAGCCACGTTTCATCTTCAATGCCCTTGCTGATGGAAGGAGGTTTTCACTCAAAATCTCACGATACATGGCCCCATTCATTCTTTCCTTTACACGGATCAGTCGTCCTGGTCCCTTTGCAGAAAAACAGCCCCAAAGTATGATGTTTCCACCCCCATGCTTCACAGTAGGTATGGTGTTCTTTGGATGCAACTCAGCATTCTTTGTCCTCCAAGCACGACGAGTTGAGTTTTTACCAAAAAGTTCTATTTTGGTTTCATCTGACCATAAGACATTCTCCCAATCTTCTTCTGGATCATCCAAATGCTCTCTAGCAAACTTCAGACGGGCCTGGACATGTACTGGCTTAAGCAGGGGGACACGTCTGGCACTGCAGGATTTGAGTCTCTGGCGGCGTAGTGTGTTACTGATGGTAGGCTTTGTTACTTTGATCCCAGCTCTCTGCAGGTCATTCACTAGGTCCCCCCGTGTGGTTCTGGGATTTTTTCTCACCGTTCTTGTGATCATTTTGACCCCACGGGGTGAGATCTTGCGTGGAGCCCCAGATCGAGGGAGATTATCAGTGGTCTTGTATGTCTTCCATTTTCTAATAATTGCTCCCACAGTTGATTTCTTCAAACCAAGCTGCTTACCTATTGCAGATTCAGTCTTCTCAGCCTGGTGCAGGTCTACAATTTTGTTTCTGGTGTCCTTTGACAGCTCTTTGGTCTTGGCCATAGTGGAGTTTGGAGTGTGACTGTTTGAGGTTGTGGAAAGGTGTCTTTTATACTGATAACAAGTTCAAACAGGTGCCATTAATACAGGTAACGGGTGGAGGACAGAGGAGCCTCTTAAAGAAGAAGTTACAGGTCTGTGAGAGCCAGAAATCTTGCTTGTTTGTAGGTGACCAAATACTTATTTTCCAGCATAATTTGCAAATAAATTCATTAAAAGTCCTACAATGTGATTTTCTGGATTTTTTTTTCTCATTTTGTCTGTCATAGTTGAAGTGTACCTATGATGAAAATTACAGGCCTCTCTCATCTTTTTAAGTGGGAGAACTTGCACAATTGGTGGCTGACTAAATACTTTTTTGCCCCACTGTAAGTATCTTACAAATTCTTATGTATGGGCAGAGTGTTTTAATTGAATTGGTTGATAAACATATAGGAATTAAATTCCTTTAACAGCACATTAATGAAAAAACATTCACTCTCCATGAAAGAACTTCACTACTTTTATTTGTCTGACATGTCCTTTCCCATATAATTTCTGCATTAGAAAACATTGATCATATCATGAAAAATTACAAGGCTTAATAATTAAAGCAATTTGCAAGAATAAATATCCTACCTGAAGGAAATGAGTTGTTGTGTCCTCTGCCCTCTCCTTGCTCCTGAGGCTTAGGTTCACTGTTTTACAGAACTTTATATATTTAGACTGTCTGACACCAGCTCTCAAATTCACAGCTCGCTGTGTAGTCATGTGGGTCGTGCGCCAACCAGCCTTTAATAAATCTATAAACTTGCTTACCACCAAGGTCATGTTTCTACTAAACCACCAGGGTAATATTTCCACTAAACCACCAAGGGCATATTACACCATTGCTCTACTCTCTTGTCATTCAAACACAAACTGACTCTGGATTGTTTTCTAGAAATGCACCTGAACCTACTTCTACATGTGCCCGATAGAGGGCGGCATTGCGTTGTAGCTGGGCAGGCAGGGACCTGAGGGGCCAATTTACTTCATTATGGGCCCGTTATATCTCATTTGTCTCATTTCACTATGGCTATGGGTATTGCTTTTTAACACAATTTAGGCCTATATAGTATATAAATCTGTGGTTCTAATCCACAAGATTATGTTACAATGAATTAGCAGGTTAAAGACAAATCATGTGTGTATGCAACACAACTTCCTGCACAAACCAGTCTGACTACATCTTTAAGGGCAACGTGCCAGCAGTCCAATGGAATGCACGCCCATTCAAGCACATACCTTGTGTTGACAACATAGCAGCAAGTGACAGATTTCATTCTACCATGACTGCAACAAAGAACAACGGCAACTACTACCTGAGAGACAACAATGAAGCCCAAATCTCTCGTATTGAGGTTATTTGATAATACTGAGTCCTTAGGTGAGAGGCAAGCGGAGAAAGGATCCAGGTATCACCGACAAGTAGACTGTTCGGACCAACATGAGACCCCCGCACCAAATGATACCTCCGGCCCCCAGGTAGAGGATGGGGGGAGAAAGAAAGAGAAGTGCGCCACTGAGATCCATTTTGCCTTTTTACCGGAGAGGTACGAGCCCCTAGTCGAAGAGGATGAAGGAAGGCAAAGAGCAAAAGAAGAAAAGAAAAACAAGAAGATAAAAAAATACAAGAAAGTCAAGAAGGTAGTTTTTGTGAAAAACGTTACTGCTGCATTTATTTTTCTGTGCTATTATATTTATAAAAAATAGGTCTTGTTTTTTCCCCCTTCAATGATTAACTTTAACCAATGTTTTGTTCAATGGTAATTAATCCTTAACTAACCATTATGATGCACATAACCTTTGAAAATCAAATGTATTCTGTTTTGTTATAATTACACTGGTATAACAACCTTCAGTTGTTCATAATCATAACATGTTTCTATTGTCAATAGGAAAAAGACAGTAATATCAATGTTACATTTTCAGATACTTTCAACTATTGAATCCCATTCAGTGTATAATTTCCAACACAGTATGTAATAGTTGCGCATAATATGGGTAAGTTCAAGGCAATATCATAATCAATATCATTATCGTGATACAATTATCACAATATGGCATCAGGCCATCAAACCTGCATCAAATTGCCTGATATTCATCATATGACTGAATGATGTCAAATCAATAATAAGATACACAAACCATAGAGCTCGAAAGATCATTGTGAAATAGGACTACAATATAGAGGCTTTTCATGAAAGAAATCGCTATTACGAACCAATCTATTGTGATTGACTTTTCTCAGATTGTTGTTTTCTAATCAGCACCTCACATTAACACTTTGTTTCTTACTGTTTGATTTCAACACTGATTGTGTTACTGTTAAACCACCTGTATTGTGACACAATATGAACTACAAGTTGAATGATACAATCCGTCACTGTGGATATATTTATTGCATCTTCCTATCTTGCCACAACCCACATGCCTGGCTTCTCTCCAGATTTAGATTGTTTTAAGACCTCTCCCTGTGTTAGTCTGTTCCACTGTGCTAGATACACTGTGTTTGGGGTCAAAGGGGAATATCTAAACCATAACATAAAACATGAAAAGACAGTCATGGTGCAGTTCTTTGACTTAAAAATATTTCCTGTCAAGAAACTCAAGTTTAAGAATATAGCTCTTAAAACCATTTCCATGTAAATAGTGTTTGTGGGTTCACTGTTGTTGTTGTGGCTGTATTAGGTTCTAAATCATATCAAATCAAGCTTTATTTATACAGCACATTTCAGACAGGGAATGCAACGCAATGCGCTTTACAGGGAAAAAAACAAAAAACAATGAAAATAAAAGCTGAAATATTTACTACACAACAAACATAAGTAAAAAAAACAAAAGAATGACACAAACTGAACAACTGAAAAGCACCCTAAGGAAAAGCAAAGCTAAAGAGATGTGTTTTAAGATCTCCTTTAAATATGTCCACAGTTTCAGCCCCCCTCAGGTTCTCTGGCAGGCTATTCCAGAGGCTGGGGGCATAATAACTAAAGGCTGTCTCTCCATGCCTCTTGGTCCTAGGCTTCGGGAGAGTTAAAAGGCCAGTGCAAGAGGACCTGAGGGACCTACTGGGTACATAACTTAAAAGCATGTCAGACATGTATTGGGGTGCACAATCGTGGATTGATTAAAAAATCTATAGAAGAATCTTAAATTAATTCTAAAACTCAGAGACCTTAAAACCGGTGTAATGTGTGCTCTCCATCTGGTCTTGGTCAGTACCAGTGCTGCAGCATTCTGTATGTTTTGCAGTTGACTAATGGCTTTCTTGGTTAGACCAGACAGGAGAGCATTACAGTAGTCAAGCCTGCTTGTAATAAAAGCATGGATGAATCTCACTGTATCAGCCTGAGTGAGAATTGGCTGCACCTTAGCAATGTTCCTCAGGTGGTAAAAAGCTATTTTGGTCTCATTCCTAATCTGTGATTCAAAATGTAGTTAAAAAAAAAAATAACACCTACGTTTTTTACCTGGTGTTTTATCTTTATTGCCTGTGAATTAAAGTGTGCGGCCTCTCCAAGGTGAGCAGGCCAACACTCCCTCTGGGATGTCTATTCTGCACTATCCCATGGGCTGAGGCTCAGACATTCGCTGGTCAATTACAAAGCCAAGACTAAGCCTCATTGAATCACTGAAGAGCTCTGATCCAGCTAGGTCCCTAAAGCTTCAAGGTAGTTTCACCTTTCAACCCTCTGTAATATGTCGCTACAGGATAAGCATTAGAGATTGTCAGCGAATGTTGCGACAAACACTGCCAAAGAGTCATTGAACCCTCATCACTTCACCTGGCTCTGAATGGATTCTCTGTCATTGTGGTGAGGGATTATCAACTTCATTTGGAAGGGTCATGGATATGGGTAGCCTGTTGGCAATTAATAACAATAACAAACCCCAAACAAAGTACAATAATAATAACCAAATGTAGGGCTGACTAAATGCCATCAATCAGTTGGAAGGACCATAACAAACCCCATTCAAAGCACAGAAATAACTAAATGGAGTGTTATTATGGCGCAGTAAGTGACCATAATCCTACATTTGGTTATTCCTGTACTTTGTATGGGATGTGTTATGGTCCTTCCAACTGATTGATGGCAGTTAGTCACATGTCATTTCTTCCTTATCTGTCTTGGCTTTGTTTAGAAAGTTCAGATTTTATCACTCACACACATGCTGTGGTGTGTGTTGTGTATAAGGTTATAATAACTGGGAAAGAGTCTGCCAATCTGCCAATCAGTTATATTGATTGCTGTCAATCTTCCTTATTTATATACAGTATATGGACACTACCTGTTAAAATGTCTGAATAGCCACAAAGATAAAGTAATTTATGATTTTATTGACTGGGCTTTAAATCATGTTGGATGTAGATAGTAAAATGTGAGGAGGCCTGAGTGTAAGACAACTTATTGGAAACAAGTAAACATTAAAAGGGTGATTGCCTTCTATAAATAACAAGATCATCGAATCATGTTAAAAATCAAGGTTGCCGCTACATGCCTCCATGAATTCACTGTAAACATAACCATCTAATATCAATGCTACAGTTGCTACAGGTATGCAGGTGACAGGGGTGTTTGGACGTTTTATTTGCGGCCTTGATAGTGATACATTTTAAGACTACAGGTTGGGAAATGTTTTGGTGTTTTTGAACATCCCCTGATGCAGCCAGTGCAGACACTCTGGGATAGCGCCAGCTGGCCAGCCCTTTCCTGAACACTAAACATGGAATCCTATTGTTCAACACAGGGATCACTGCTTATTTTAGTTAGACAAATAAAAAGGAGGGGTGATTTCCCCCCTGCTGTGCTGGGCGCCCATTGTCTGAGTATGGAGCAGATTGGTTCGGTCTGAGCATGTGTTTAATAACGTAATCCCTTATTCTTGACCTAGTTCTGTCCTCAAGATCTGTTGATAAGTTGTAAAATCATCCTTACACTTACAGCAGCCTACTGTATGTTCCATCTGCAGATAGGATGAGTCATTTAATGATGATTAGGTTTGTATTGCTGATGATGGTTGTTAATTGCTGATCCGTTTATTGACTTTGCTCTCTGTGTGTGTGCTCTGTCTTTCAGAATGTCGGCAAGGCCCTTCGCTACAGCTGGAAGTGTTTGATGCTTGGTCTTCACAGTATGGCAGCAGGCTATTCCACCCCACTCACTGCCGCTGCTGCCCTCGTCCCAGAGTTTCATGCGGGCAGGGACAGGGGCTGAGAGGACCAATCACATTGATCTGTAATCCTTCTTAATGTTCACTGACTCTATCGCTGTGGCCCCAGGGTCTCAAAATTAACCAGCACTGAAAACGCTCAATTGAGAGTTATCTCTACATGATGAAATTATAGAATTTCAATATCCTGTTGTAGAATAATGATAAAAATACTTTCATTCTTATTGTAAGGTTTTGCATGTTTATAAGACGTAATAAACTGTTTCTATTTTTTATAGTTACTTAATAGGAACTTTGTAGGAAGCACATTGATGCATTTGTAATTACATTTATGTGATAGAATGTTGACATGATTAGGAAATATATCTATGTCAGACGTTTTATACTTTTACAATGACTACAACTTTGAAATTTATGGGATATTTTGTATATTTGTAAACTCTAATTACAACATTTCACAGTTACTTACTGCACAATTATAAATTATTTTCTCAAATATACATTGTGCCTTTTTCAACTCAAAGAATTTCTGTACCATGCAACCATCACCTTGTGTAAAGCCTGTTAAAGAGACAGCGAGAGAGAAAAGGAAAATTGTGTGGCACAAACAGAATGTGTGTTTGCTCTATGGCGTCAGATTAAGTGAATCAGGACCGGACAGGAGCTTGTTAACAAAGGGATTTAGATAGAGACAGGAAAGAATTAGCGGGGTTGGGGTGGAAAGGGGAACCAAAACAGGAAAGCAAACTGAATCAAGGCTTGAGGGCCTCTTCCTGCACACTGGGGACAGTCTGTCTTTTGTCCCAGCCAGTCAACAGAAGCAGGGGCATAGCACAACCCCAGTGGATTTACAGCAGAATAATATATTTTCAGAATATCTTCTAAATGTAATATGATAGAAAGAAAAATGTATGTTTATATGATAAAGAAAGCTGACAGCGAGAAGTTAACAGTGAGTACAGTATATCTTCATGTGCAAATAGAGAGATGGATTGTGAATAAAATGTCAGTGATATGCTACCAAAGAATACACACTGCATCTCTCTATTGCCTATATCTGTCTTTGAAAGTCCGTTTCTATGTGAATAAATACAATTTCAACTTATGGCTGAGGCTGCTATGTGCTGTATTATAGCTCTACTGTAGAGTATGTCTGTGTTTTTTTGCATTATATATATTATAAAACTTCTGATGAATACCCATCGGTGGAATACCTGATGGTCTTTCCACAATGTTAGCTGGAGACTGAAACGCAGAAGAACCAGGAGGTACGATGATGCGAAAGAATGGTGCTGTTAAGATTTATCTCCTGAGTACACCAAGTAGTAACACTTACATGTCTTCGTTCTCTTTTGAGAACCTTAATGATCTCGAAATGGAGTCAGACAGTAGTGGTGAGCACTCTGAGGTTGAGCCAGTCCAGGATGAAGTGGGCCTACCTGCAGGGACGACCACCGAGAAGGAGCTGAGTGTAGAGGGAAGCGGTGTGGTGAGGAGGGTTGGCGTGAAGTGCAAAAAGAGGGATACATGCTCTAGTAGCTCAGAGATGGAACATGATGAGAGTTTGGATGTAATACCTGCGGAGAGGACCGCCGAGTTCGGGCCTCATCCCGAGGATGAAAAGGATGTTTCTGGTCCAGTGGGAGTGAGGTTTGTGGAGAGAATGGATCCTTGCATTTTGGCTGATCCATATGGGATGACAGGTTGGGGACCGTTCAGTTGGTGAGAGTAACTCGGAGTGGATAAGGGATGATTTATTGTGTTTCTTCAGTCCAGAGGGAGAGGCAGCTCTGCATAACGCGATTAGGGACAAGAAATGTGACTTGCTTTGCTCTCTGGAGCAGGGCATCATTGAAAGGAGTGATAACGGGGGTGACATTAAGTGTTGAGGATCAGTTGAAATTGAAGATTCCCAATGTCTGTGATGCACACCGTTTGGTGCAGATCCGGTGGAGAGCGTGGGGAAACGGAGAAGACATTGTCTGTCCTGCTGAGTTTTGATGTAGAGCTTTTGCACGACAAGGTCAAGTTAGGAAGTGTAAGTTATCTCATGAGAGCTTTTGTTTCCGAAAATACTACAGTGTTTTAGGTGTCAAGTATATGGGCATGTTGCAGCAGTGTGTAGGAGGGAGATTCCTAGATGTGAGAAGTGTGCATGAGGGCATGAGATGAAGGAATATGTAGTATCAGTGGAGAAAGTTGTGTGTGTTAGCTGTGGGGGTGCCCGTGGGGTTGGACATTGGCGGTTTCCAATTAGAAAAAGGCAGGTTGAGTTTGCCAGAGTTAGAGTAGTACAGAAAGTGTTGTATGCCAAAGCCGTGAAGAGAGTGGTAGAGGAAGATGGGTACAGGGTGAGGGATACTGAGAGGATTCCTGTGAGTAGGCAGAGACCAATAGAGAGTGATGGGAAGAAATGTGCTTCAGTAAGTTGGGCTGTTTAGCATTCATAGCCATGGTTGTCAATTGTACTAGAGAAATGGATTGGAAGTCACAGAAAATAGAGGTTGTGGTATCTGCGACAGAGAAGTACTGCATAACATTTCCAGGAGGTGTTGAGTGGTAGTGTTCTGTCCTCTCAGACTGTTGGTCTGGAGTACGATTAAATAGTGGATTTTTTTTTTTAGAGAGGGGTAATAGTTAGTAGGGCAATATTCCTTTTTCCGAATTCGTATTACCATATCAAGAATTTAATTTAGGTAGGCTGTGAATGGCTGCACACACCAGTAAAGTGGGTGGTGGTGTATGTACCTACAGTGGCAAGAAAAGTATGCAAGCCCTTTGGAATGACCTGAATTTCTGCATAAATTGGTCATCAAATTTGATCTTATCTTCATTTAAGTCACAAAAATAGACAAACACAGTCTGCTTAAACTAATAACACACAAACAATTATACATGTTCATGTCTTTATTGAACACACTGTGTAAACATTCACAGTGCAGGGTGCAAAAAGTATGTCAACCCTTGGATTTAATAACTGGTTGACTATCCTTTGGCAGCAATGAACTCAACCAAACGTTTTCTGTAGTTGCAGATTAGACTTGCACAATTGTCAGGAGGAATGGACCATTCCTCTTTACAAAACTGTTTCAGTTCAGTAATATTCTTGGGATGTCTGGTGCGAACCGCTCTCTTGAGGTCATGCCACAGCATCTCAATCGTGCAGCAATGTTTTTCTTGGACAGCAGTGGCTTCCTCCGTGGTGTCCTCCCATGAACACCGTTCTTGTTTAGTGTTTTACGTGTCATAGACTCGTCAACAGAGATGTTAGCATGTTCCATAGATTTATGTAAGTCTTTAGCTGACACTCTAGGATTCTTCTTTACCTCATTGAGCATTCTGCGCTGTGCTCCTGCAGTCATCTTTGCAGGACGGCCACTCCTAGGAAGAGTAGCAGCCGTGCTGAGCTTTCTCCAAAAGTAATGTGTCGGAGTGGAAAGTTGTAATCATGTTTGATGCGACCACGGGGTCTCATCTGCACCATATTCGATTAACCAGTGCCGTTAAGAAAGAGATAGCTGAAGTCACAATAGCCTGCTTCATTGGTAATGGTAGACTGCTCATATTCTGTGCTGACCATTTTCAGCAAGGGAAGATTCTGAAAATGAAAACTCTTAATGGGAAGAAAATCACAAGTCATGTCCCTGGAGCTTTGGCTAAGCTGAGGGGTCATTTCTGGGGTTCCGTAATCTATGTCCATTGATAATATAAAATAAAATGTAGAGGGGGGCATAGTGGTTGAAGCCAAAAGGCTCACTAAGAAAGAGGGGCAGAAAAGTGAAAGCCTTTCAGTACTATGCATGTTTGAGAAGGTTTTACCTAAGAAAGTACAGATGGGCTTCCTGACTTTCACTGTCAGAGAGTTTGTCCCACCTCCATTAAGGTGTTTTAAATGCCAAAGAATGGGACATGTAATGGCTCTGTGCAAAGGAAAGAAAAGATGTGCCAAGTGAAGAGGGAAACATGATTATGGTGAATGTGGAAACAATGTCAAGGTCAACTGTTGTAATTGTGTGGGGGGGGGGGGGGGGGGGGGGACACAATGCAGCATTTGGTGGATGCCAGGTACAGAACAAGTCTAGAGTGGTCCAAAGATATAAAATCACTCATAATATGTCTTATGCAGAGGCTGCAAGGCAGATTGGTGGAACTATTAGGCAGAATGATGGAGACAATAGGCATAGTCCAGGAATAAGTAGACCTACTGTAGGAAATGTTGTTTATGTTGGTCCAGACACGGATACCAGACCTGTTCAGAAATCTTGTTCTCACAAATATGTTGTGTCAAAGGACACCTTAATAGTTAATCAGGTGGACTTTATAGCCTTTATTGGAAAGGTTATCAATCTGACTGCGATTGGAAAGAATAACTGCCAAGTTGAAGATCATTGTGGAAGCAGAAACAGAGTTTTTAGGAGTAACAGATGCTACTGTCGCCATGATTGTTGATATGTTGACTCCTAATTAATACTAATGATGAAATGTCTCAGTATGATGATAATTAGAGTTTAACCTTTATTTAACTAGGCAAATCAGAGTTATGGTTTTGCTATCCTTCGGCGAAATGTTAGAAGCCTTATTACTAATGGTCAGGAGTTTAAGAAATATGTAATTGATTTAGAGATCAAACCTGATGTGATATATGTTCAAGAAACATGGCTTAGACCACATCTTGATTTTATTATTCCTGTGTCACGTTCTGACCTTAGTTCTTTTGTTATTTCTTTGTTTTAGTATGGTCAGGGCGTGAGTTGGGTGGGTTATCTATGTTTGTTTTTCTATGTTGGGTTTTTCATTTGGCCTGATATGGTTCTCAATCAGAGGCAGGTGTTAGTCGTTGTCTCTGATTGGGAACCATATTTAGGGAGCCTGTTTTCTATTGTGTTTTGTGGGTTGTTGTCTTCCGTGTCTGTGTGTTCCACACGGAACTGTTTCGGTTTTCGTTCGTTCGTTCTCTTTATTGTTTTGTATTTCAGTGTTCAGTTTGTTCCATTAAATATTCATCATGAACACTTACCACGCTGTGCTTTGGTCCTCCTCTCTTTCTCCAGACGAAGATCGTTACATCCTGGTTATTGCTCAATCAGAGCTGATAGATCAATAGGACAGGGTGTTGGGTGTGCTACGTTCCTAAGGGAAGGTCTTGTATATCGTAATATACCTGTCCCATCTGAATATGAATGTGTGATGGTGGAAATCTACAGTGCAGGTAGCAATATTAATTTACAACATTTTTACAGCCCTTGTCATCTGTAGCAATGTTTGATGACATATCAGGAGAATTGGGGTCTAGAGAGATATGGTGCGGCGACTTCAATACACCTAATAGTTTATGGGGAAGCACACACACAGATGCTAATGGTACTATTGTGGAATATATGATGGAGACAAGAGCATTAGTATGTCTTAACGATGGGTGTGGTACAAGAGTTGATGTTGTTAGAGGGGTTACATCCTGCCTGGACCTCACACTGGCTTCTAACTCTATTGCATCTGTGTGAATGGAATGTAAGGAATGATTCTGCTGTTGGAAGTGATCATTTCCTGATTTGGTGTACCGTGAACTGTGATGTTACTATTCCAGATAGAGTACCATTCAGAAGATGGGGCTTTCATAAAGCAGGCTGGGAAAAGTCTGGTGATCATTGCTTAAAGTCTGTTGGACAGTTGTCTTTAGAGGACGGTTGATGTATGTAATGCCTCTGTGACCTCTGATTTTGCGTCTGCGAATGTATATGTACCAGTGAGTGAAGTGTGTGAGAAAAGGAAGGTGGTTCCTTGGTGGACTGAAGAGTGTACTGTGGCTATTCGAGAAAGAAATAGGGTTTACAGAGTGTTGCGTAGGAATATGACTCCTGAGAATCTAGTTGATTTCCAAAGGAAGAGAGCTTTAGTACGTAGGATGATTAAGTCTGTCAAGAGAAATGCATGGAGACAGTTCTGCTCTACAATAGTCAGGGGTACTGAGCTGGGGGATGTATGGTCTATGTTGAAGAAGATGACTGGAATAAGCAAGTCCACTCAAATTCCAGTTTTGGTTCTGGGTCAAAAAATGGCTGTAACTGAAAAATAAATAGCTGACTTGTTGGGGAAGACATTTGATAAGGTACATAGTGTGGTTACTTTGGATGAAGTATATAAGCAACACAGGTGTGAAAATGTAAATGCTCCTGTTAATGTGTATAAGAAAAGGGATACTGTTGACTCTTCTTTGAATGCTGTTTTTACCATACATTTTTACATTTACATTTAAGTCATTTAGCAGACGCTCTTATCCAGAGCGACTTACAAATTGGTGCACTCACCTTATGATATCCAGTGGAACAACCACTTTACAATAGTGCATCTAACTATTTTAAGGGGGGGGGGGGGGGGGGGGGGGGTTAGAAGGATTACTTTATCCTATCCTAGGTATTCCTTAAAGAGGTGGGGTTTCAGGTGTCTCCGGAAGGTGGTGATTGACTCCGCTGTCCTGGCGTCGTGAGGGAGTTTGTTCCACCATTGGGGTGCCAGAGCAGCGAACAGTTTTGACTGGGCTGAGCGGGAACTGTACTTCCTCAGAGGTAGGGAGGCGAGCAGGCCAGAGGTGGATGAACGCAGTGCCCTTGTTTGGGTGTAGGGCCTGATCAGAGCCTGAAGGTACGGAGGTGCCGTTCCCCTCACAGCTCCGTAGGCAAGCACCATGGTCTTGTAGCGGATGCGAGCTTCAACTGGAAGCCAGTGGAGAGAGCGGAGGAGCGGGGTGACGTGAGAGAACTTGGGAAGGTTGAACACCAGACGGGCTGCGGCGTTCTGGATGAGTTGTAGGGGTTTAATGGCACAGGCAGGGAGCCCAGCCAACAGCGAGTTGCAGTAATCCAGACGGGAGATGACAAGTGCCTGGATTAGGACCTGCGCCGCTTCCTGTGTGAGGCAGGGTCGTACTCTGCGAATGTTGTAGAGCATGAACCTACAGGAACGGGTCACCGCCTTGATGTTAGTTGAGAACGACAGGGTGTTGTCCAGGATCACGCCAAGGTTCTTAGCACTCTGGGAGGAGGACACAATGGAGTTGTCAACCGTGATGGCGAGATCATGGAACGGGCAGTCCTTCCCCGGGAGGAAGAGCAGCTCCGTCTTGCCGAGGTTCAGCTTGAGGTGGTGATCCGTCATCCACACTGATATGTCTGCCAGACATGCAGAGATGCGATTCGCCACCTGGTTATCAGAAGGGGGAAAGGAGATGATTAATTGTGTGTCGTCTGCATAGCAATGATAGGAGAGACCATGTGAGGATATGACAGAGCCAAGTGACTTGGTGTATAGCGAGAATAGGAGAGGGCCTAGAACAGAGCCCTGGGGGACACCAGTGGTGAGAGCACGTGGTGCGGAGACAGATTCTCGCCACGCCACCTGGTAGGAGCGACCTGTCAGGTAGGACGCAATCCAAGCGTGGGCCACGCCGGAGATGCCCAACTCGGAGAGGGTGGAGAGGAGGATCTGATGGTTCACAGTATCAAAGGCAGCCGATAGGTCTAGAAGGATGAGAGCAGAGGAGAGAGAGTTAGCTTTAGCAGTGCGGAGCGCCTCCGTGACACAGAGGAGAGCAGTCTCAGTTGAATGACTAGTCTTGAAACCTGACTGATTTGGATCAAGAAGGTCATTCTGAGAGAGATAGCAGGAGAGCTGGCCAAGGACGGCACGTTCAAGAGTTTTGGAGAGAAAAGAAAGAAGGGATACTGGTCTGTAGTTGTTGACATCGGAGGGATCGAGTGTAGGTTTTTTCAGAAGGGGTGCAACTCTCGCTCTCTTGAAGACGGAAGGGACGTAGCCAGCGGTCAAGGATGAGTTGATGAGCGAGGTGAGGTAAGGGAGAAGGTCTCCGGAAATGGTCTGGAGAAGAGAGGAGGGGATAGGGTCAAGCGGGCAGGTTGTTGGGCGGCCGGCCGTCACAAGACGCGAGATTTCATCTGGAGAGAGAGGGGAGAAAGAGGTCAAAGCACAGGGTAGGGCAGTGTGAGCAGAACCAGCGGTGTCGTTTGACTTAGCAAACGAGGATCGGATGTCGTCAACCTTCTTTTCAAAATGGTTGACGAAGTCATCCGCAGAGAGGGAGGAGGGGGGGGGGGGAGGAGGATTCAGGAGGGAGGAGAAGGTGGCAAAGAGCTCCCTAGGATTAGAGGCAGATGCTTGGAATTTAGAGTGGTAGAAAGTGGCTTTAGCAGCAGAGACAGAAGAGGAGAATGTAGAGAGGAGGGAGTGAAAGGATGCCAGGTCCGCAGGGAGGCAAGTTTTCCTCCATTTCCGCTCGGCTGCCCGGAGCCCTGTTCTGTGAGCTCGCAATGAGTCGTCGAGCCACGGAGCAGGAGGGGAGGACCGAGCCGGCCTGGAGGATAGGGGACATAGAGAGTCAAAGGATGCAGAAAGGGAGGAGAGGAGGGTTGAGGAGGCAGAATCAGGAGATAAGTTGGAGAAGGTTTGAGCAGAGGGAAGAGATGATAGGATGGAAGAGGAGAGAGTAGCGGGGGAGAGAGAGCGAAGGTTGGGACGGCGCGATACCATCCGAGTAGGGGCAGTGTGGGAAGTGTTGGATGAGAGCGAGAGGGAAAAGGATACAAGGTAGTGGTCGGAGACTTGGAGGGGAGTTGCAATGAGATTAGTGGAAGAACAGCATCTAGTAAAGATGAGGTCAAGCGTATTGCCTGCCTTGTGAGTAGGGGGGGAAGGTGAGAGGGTGAGGTCAAAAGAGGAGAGGAGTGGAAAGAAGGAGGCAGAGAGGAATGAGTCAAAGGTAGACATGGGGAGGTTAAAGTCACCCAGAACTGTGAGAGGTGAGCCATCCTCAGGAAAGGAACTTATCAAGGCGTCAAGCTCATTGATGAACTCTCCAAGGGAACCTGGAGGGCGATAAATGATAAGGATGTTAAGCTTGAAAGGGCTGGTAACTGTGACAGCATGGAATTCAAAAGAGGCGATAGACAGATGGGTCAGGGGAGAAAGAGAGAATGTCCACTTGGGAGAGATGAGGATCCCAGTGCCACCACCGCGCTGACCAGAAGCTCTCGGGGTGTGCGAGAACACGTGGGCAGACGAGGAGAGAGCAGTAGGAGTGGCAGTGTTATCTGTGGTAATCCATGTTTCCGTCAGTGCCAAGAAGTCGAGGGACTGGAGGGAAGCATAGGCTGAGATGAACTCTGCCTTGTTGGCCGCAGATCGGCAGTTCCAGAGGCCGCCGGAGACCTGGAACTCCACGTGGGTCGTGCGCGCTGGGACCACCAGGTTAGAGTGGCAGCGGACGCGCGGTGTGAAGCGTTTGTATGGTCTGTGCAGAGAGGAGAGAAGAGGGATAGACAGACACATAGTTGACAGGCTACAGAAGAGGCTACGCTAATGCAAAGGAGATTGGAATGACAAGTGGACTACACGTCTCGAATGTTCAGAAAGTTAAGCTTACGTTGCAAAAATCTTATTGACTAAGATGATTAAAATGATACAGTACTGCTGGCTGGTGACATGAGATGCATTTAGCCTTAATAAGCTGTGGATATACAGCCAGTGCAATGTAATGTTTAATCATCTACCTGATGAGGTCATACATGTTCTCCTGGGATTATTTAATAAGATTTGGAGTGAGGGGGTTATACCTTCTGGTTGGAACTGTGCAGTAATATTACCTTTTTATAAAGCCTGGTAAGGAACCTTTATGTGCTGATAGTTACAGACCAATAGCACTGACCTCTAACTTGTGTAAACTGATGGAAAAGATGATAGTCAACAGATTGTCATATTTCCTGGAACATAGAGGTTTATTCAGTCAATGTCAAAGTTGATTCCGTAAAGGTAGATCTACTTTGGATGCATTAGTAAAGGTGATCAATGAAGTTGAAAAAACTTTACATTGAAAAGGCTTATGACACTATGTGGAGAGAAGGCCTACAGACTTGGTATTGGTGCGCAATTATGCAACTAGGTTTTGGTCTTCTTATTTAATCTCTCTTTCGAGTTAAAATAGGATCCATTTTCTCTGATGCCTATGGAGTAGACAATGGTATTCCTCAAGGCAGTGCTGTCAGTCCTATGTTGTTCAACATTATGATTATCAATGTGTTTTCGAATGTAGGTAGGGATATTGGGGCTTCCCTATATGCTGATGATGGAGCTATCTGGAAGAGGGGAAGGAATGCCTCTTGTGTGATCAAATCTACTCAACAAGCTATAGTGGATGTTGAAAGATGGTCAATTGACTGGGGTTTTTAAATTGTCAGTGGCAAAGTCTTGTTGTATGTTCTTCTCAAAGAAGAAAGTTGCTTATTATATACAGTTGTTTCTGTATGGACAGTCTATGGGAGGATTTCTAAGTATAAATATTTGGGTCTATGGTTCAATGAGCAATATACATGGAAAGATCATGTCACGTGTGCTCCCTCTCCGGCCTCTAGCTTACCAGGCTGCTCGTTATGGCGCACACCTGTCACCATCGTTACGTGCGTGTAACGTCAGACTCACCTGTCAGACTCACCTGGACTCCATCACTTCCTTTGGTTCTTTCCCCAGTCGTCATTGCTTCTGTTTCTGTTTCCTGTCTGTATGCTGTTAGTGTTTCTTGTTTTGTATTATGTTCCGTTTATTTTATTAAAACACTCACTCCCTGAACTTGCTTCCCGACTCTCAGCGCACATCGTTACAAATCATGTCATAAATGTTGAAACAAAGTGTAAGAAGGTGGTGAATCTTATGTGCTCGGTCTCTGGTTATGAATGGGGTGCTGATAGACAATCGTTGATGGATATTTATAGAGCTCTGATCAGGACGACAATTGATTTTGGGTGTATAGTTTATGGAACAGCGGCGAAGACTTGGCTTCAAAGGCTGGATAGAATCCAGTACACAGCGGCGTAAACAATTGTCATTCGCTTATTGGGTTAGGTTGAAAGGCTGTGAGGTTGAGCATCTCACTGCTACTGTTCTAGATGACTGTTGGGAATATACTTGTAGACTAGACAGTTGTTTTGGTTGGACAGTTGGAAAGCTTGCTGATGAGAGTGGTTTGAGGGAGTTGGAGGCTGGCCCTTCTGTGGTGATAGGGGATGTTCCTCCATGGTTACTCCCAGATCCTGTTGTTGATCTAACCTAGCTAGAGAAAAGGAAAGATTGGTCAGAAGTCAGTGAAATCGGGAAACTGTTTGACAATTGGTAGAAGTTTTTTTACGGCTTTTCACAGATGGATCTAAGGACCCAGATAGTGGGTACACAGGAGCAGGCGTTTACATTCCTGAATTTGATGTGCAGATACAGTATATAGAAGACTAACAGATGAACTGTCAGTATACTTAGTTGAACTGTTGGCGGTATTAGTTGCCCTCCAGTGGGTGGAAGACATACAACCTGTTAGAATTATAGTATGCTCAGATTCTCTGTCTGTATTGAGTAGTTTATCATCTGGTAAATCTAATTTTGGGGATGGGGGAGGGTCTATTAGAAGTTAGTAGGGCTTTTTT
Source organism: Salvelinus namaycush (assembly GCF_016432855.1). Classification (NCBI taxonomy): domain Eukaryota; kingdom Metazoa; phylum Chordata; class Actinopteri; order Salmoniformes; family Salmonidae; genus Salvelinus; species Salvelinus namaycush. The sequence goes on along the minus strand of NC_052330.1, from coordinate 19,412,626 downwards.
TTTTCTCAGAAGTATTGAGTTAGGTAGGAGGATTTCGAAATGTTGTAAACTGTGATTGACCACACACTCCGATAGGTTTATGCGTGGACACAACAATACAGACTCTGAGTCTGACATTTTGTTGTGATTGGGAAGCAGCGGGCTGTCACTTGACTTGGAGCTCAGGGAGAAGTGATGGAGAGGCTGAAAGCTGTGGCTAGCGATGAATCGTTGATAAACAAACAACCAAACTTTACTCGATGTGGCGACGGTTCGGCACGGCTGTGCTGTGACTGGGTCAGAGATGGCAGGAGATAGTGATGGAGAAGAAAGTAAAGCAAGTATGGAGCATAGTGATACAAATAAAGGGGGAGTAAGAAAGAGAAAAAGAAAGCGGGAGAAAAGGGGAGTATGGATTTGAAGGGGAGCGAGAGGTCTATGGAGGCAGAGAGGAGGCAGAAAAGGACGTTTGAGGAGACCAACATAGTTTCCATCGCTAGCGGCAGTTCGGAGGTAGAAAGTGCCGAGGAAGGGAACATAAGACACGAGGGGAGCATGGAGGTGAGGAGGAGTATAAAGTGATTCTAAAGTTTAGGGAGGAAGGGTAGTTGTGGCTATGATTCCAATAAGGTTGACAGCTGTGGTAAAAGAGTTGATTGGGGAAGTTGTCAATGCTAAAATGTTGAGATGGGATCTTGTTGGTGTTCTGTAAGGACATGGTGCAGAGGGAAAAAGCTCTCAGAGTGAAGCAAATAGGGAAGTGTAAGGTGGTGTCGAGCAGCTGGACTGATCATGCAGGGAAGCAGTGGATTAAATGGGTGATAACAGGAGTGCTTGTGAGTGTTGGCACTAAATAGGTAAGCGACGACTTGAGAGGAGGAGTTCTAGTGAATGTTCAAAGATTGCAAGCAACAAGGGGTGGAGTTAGGGTACATAGCCTGTCTATCCTGTTACACTTCAAGGACCGGGTACTGCCAAATAAAGTAACCATATAATATATTAGTTATTATGTGAGGGCGTATGTACCGAAGCCTTGAAGATGTTTTAACTGCCAGAGGTTTGGGCAACAGCCTGTAAAGAGAAAAAGAGGTGTGCCGGGTGTGGAGGGGAGCATGAGTATGGGAAGAGTGGGGATGGTGTACAACCAAAGAGCTGCAGCTTTTTGGGTGCTCATAGTGTGGCATATAGTGGGTGTGAGGCTATGAAGATGGCAGTGGATGTGCAACAAGTGAGAGTGGAGAGAGGGGTGTCATATGCAGAGGCAGTGAGGGTGGTCCAGGTCCAGGGAGATACAGGTTCAAGGAAGAAATGGGTAGGAGCATCTACACCGGGGATTACGGGGCAGGTGGTCAGCGATATGGTATACATAGATAGAGAGAAAGTTGGTGATGTTCGTAGCATGAGCTATCAACAGCACTGCTAAAGTAGAGTCTAAAACAAAGAGGATTCAGCTAATAGTGAAAGCTGCTGTATGACAGGGTTGACATGGGAAGAGGTTTGAGACTACCTCAGTCAGCCGAGGGTGGAGTCATTGATTACTGGATCTTAATTATGGTGGTAGTACTACAATGGAATGCTCGAAGCCTGTTGGCTAATGGGCAGGAGTTCAAGCAGTTCATCGTAGATATGCCAGCTAAGCCTGATGTGATTTGTGTGCAGGAAACATGGCTCAAACCGACTATGGAGTTTATCATACAGGGATATGTAATGGTTCGTGGGGACAGAGATGTAGGGGGAGGGGTGTGCCACCTTCATGAAGCAAGGACTTTCCTACAGGATGCTACACAAAGGTATTGACAGGAATATGTGGTGGTGGAGGTGTGGTTGAGAGGAGGGGTGACAGTGGTAGTGAACTACAATAATCTGTGTCAGATATTGGACCTGGAAGTGTTGGAGAGGGTGGAGGGCCAGGATAGAAGTAAGGTAATGTGGTGTGGGGATTTTAATGGGAGGAGGTCAGATACCTGGCCGTTTATAGGGAGGAGGTCAGCTACCTGGCTGTGTGGTGCTAGGACAACAACCTCTTCCTCAACGTGATCAAGACAAAGGAGATGATTGTAGACTACAGGAAAAGGAGGGGCTGTAGTAGCGCAGGTTGAGAGTTTCAAATTCCTTGGTGTCAATATCACCAACAAACTAACATGGTCCAAGCACACCAAGACAGTTGTGAAGAGGGCACGACAAAACCTATTCCCCATCAGGAGAACGAAAAGATTTGGCATGGGTCCTTAGATCCTCAAAAGGTTCTACAGCTACAACATCGAGAGCATCCTGACTGGTTGCATCACTGCCTGGTATGGCAACTGCTCGGCCAAAGGGTAGTGCGTATGGCCCAGTACATCACTGGGACCAAGCTTACTGCCATCTAGGACCTATATACCAGGCGGCCCTAAAAATTGTCAAAGACTCCAGCCACCTTAGTCATAGACTGTTCTCTCTGCTACCACACGGCAAGTGGTACCAGAGCGCCAAGTCTAGGTCCAAGAGATTTCTTAACTTCTACTTCATCACCATCCCGGATCCGGGAGCACCCTCATCAGTAAAAAAGCTGACTAGCATAGCCTAGCATAGCGCCACAAGTAAATACTAGCATCTAAATATCATTAAATCACAAGTCCAAGACACCAGATGAAAGATACACATCTTGTGAATCCAGCCATCATTTCTGATTTTTAAAATGTTTTACAGGGAAGACACAATATGTATTTCTATTAGCTAACCACGATAGCAAAAGACACAACTTTTTTTCCCCACCATTTTTTTCCTGCATAGGTAGCTATCACAAATTCGACCAAATAAAGATATAAATAGTCACTAACCAAGAAACAACTTCATCAGATGACAGTCTGATAACATATTTATTGTATAGCATATGTTTTGTTAGAAAAATGGCATATTTCAGGTATAAATCATAGTTTTACATTGCAGCCACCATCACAACTCTCACCAAAGCAACTAGCATAACTACAGAGACCAACGTGAATTACCTAAATACTCATCATAAAACATTTATGAAAAATACACAGCGTACAGCAAATGAAAGACAAAGATCTTGTGAATCCAGCCAATATTTCAGATTTTTTAAGTGTTTTACAGCGAAAACACAATATAGCATTATATTAGCTTACTACAATAGCCAACCACACAACAGCATTGATTCAAGCCAACAATAGCGATAACGAATAAACCAGCAAAAGATATTAATTTTTTCACTAACCTTCTCAAACTTCTTCAGATGACAGTCCTATAACATCATATTACACAATACATATAGAGTTTGTTCAAAAATGTGCATATTTAGCGGCACAAATCGTGGTTATACAATGAGAATAGTAGCCAAGCTGCCAACAAAATGTCGGGAGAAATCTTGGGAGAGGCACCTAATCTAATCAGTAACTAATCATAAACTTGACTAAAAAATACAGGTTGGACAGCAAATGAAAGATACATTAGTTCTTAACTTCTTCTGGCTGCAAGCCCGAGGTCGGTACACTTATGACAACAGCCAGCTCAAGTGCAGGGCGCGAAATTCAAAATATAGTTTTTAGAAATATTTAACTTTTACACATTAACAAGTCCAATACAGCATTTGAAAGATAAACATCTTGTGAATCCAGCCAACATGTCCGATTTTTAAAATGTTTTACAGCGAAAACACCACGTATATTTATGTTAGCTCACCACCAAATACAAAAAAGGACAGACATTTTTCACAGCACAGGTAGCATGCACAAAACCAACCTAACTAACCAAGAACCAACCAAACTAACCAAGAAACAACTTCATCAGATGACAGTCTTATAACATGTTATTCAATAAATCTATGTTTTGTTCGAAAAATGTGCATATTTGAGCTATAAATCAGTTTTACATTGCAGCTACCATCACAGCTACCGTCAGAAATAGCACCGAAGCAGCCAGAGTAATTACAGACACCAACGTCAAATACCTAAATACTCATCATAAAACATTTCTGAAAAATACATGGTGTACAGCAAATGAAAGACAGGCATCTTGTGATTCCAGCCAATATTTCCGATTTCTTAAGTGTTTTACAGCGAAAACACAATATAGCATTATATTAGCTTACCACAATAGCCAGAAACACAAGCCATTCCCCAGCAGCAAAAGTTAGCGATCGTAACAAACCAGCAAAAGATATATAATTTTTGACTAACCTTGATAAGCTTCATCAGATGACAGTCCTATAACATCAGGTTATACATACACTTATGTTTTGTTCGAAAATGTGCATATTTAGAGCTGAAATCAGTGGTTATACATTGTGCTAACGTAGCATCTTTTTCCCACAACGTCCGGATATTTTTCTGACACTCACATATTCTGACCAAATAACTATTCATAAACATAACTAAAAAATACATGTTGTATAGGAAATGATAGATACACTAGTTCTTAATGCAATCGCCGTGTTAGAATTCTAAAAATAACTTCATTACGATATGCAGTTTACGTTATGGCGAGAGCGTGCCCAAAACCTGGCCGCAAACTACTAGTACACATGTACGACAGATATATGAAATAACATCATAAAATGGGTCCTACTTTTGATGATCTTCCATCAGAATGTTGTACAAGGGGTCCTTTGTGCAGAACAATCGTTGTTTGGATTTAGAATGTCCTCTTCTCCAGTCAATTAGCACGGAAAGCTAGCAAAGTGGCGCGAAGCTCTCCTTCCTGAACATACGCAGACAAAGCAACACGCCTAACGTCCCGAAAAAATTTCAATAATCTAATAAAACTATATTGAAAAAACATACTTTACGATGATATTGTCACATGTATCAAATAAAATCAAAGCCGGAGATATTAGTCTTCTATAACGACAGCTTTACAGAAGGCAAAACCAGGTCCATTCACGCGCTCTCCAGAAAACAGGAAACTGGTGACACGTCATACAAAGAGCTTTTATTCGACCCCAGATCAAGTTATACACTCCATTTCTTCTCTCACTGCCTGTCGACATCTATTGGAAGACGTATGAAGTGCATGTATACTGATATATATCAAGGACATTTATAGGCAGGCCCTAGAACAGAGCATCGATTTCAGATTTTCCACTTCCTGTCAGGAAGTTTGCTGCAAAATGAGTTCTGTTTTACTCACAGATATAATTCAAACGGTTTTAGAAACTAGAGAGTGTTTTCTATCCAATAGTAATAATAATATGCATATTGTACGAGCAAGAATTGAGTACGAGGCCGTTTGAAATGGGCACCTTTAATCCAGGCTACTCAATACTGCCCCTGCAGCCCAAACAGGTTAATGCAACCGCTGTGTTGGATTTTTAAAATTAACGTTACTACGACATACAGCGTGCGTTAAAGCGAGACCGCACCGAAATTAATGGCGGAACAGTAGTTTGACATTTTTCAACAGAACAACGAATTAACATCATAAATAGTTCTTACTTTTTGATGAGCTTTCATCAGAATCTTGGGCAAGTTGTCCTTTGTCCAGAAGAATCGTTGCTCGGTTGTAGATTGTCGCCTTCAACTTTGGAATTAGCAGTAAACATTAGCCATGTGGCGAAGACGTGCCCAACTCACTATAACGCAGCACAAAGAAATATCCGAAAATCGCAATATACTGATATAAACTGATATAACTCGGTTTAAAATAACTACATTATGATGTCTTTAACACCTATATCGAATAAAATCAGAGCCGGATATATCTAAGGCCTATAACGAGAGCTTTCCAGAACGCCATCCTGAGGTCTGTCTTGCGTCATGGCGAATGTTGAAAAGAGTGTACCCCACGTACCCATACCCTTTATATGGCCTCAGATCTGCCTAGCAACTCCATTCCAATTCTCACTACTTGCTGACATCTAGGGGAAGGCGTATGCAGTGCATGTCGACCAATAGAAGACATGCAAATTAATAAACTGACCCTAGAACAGACTGCCTGATTTCAGATTTCTCACTTCCTGACAGGAAGTTTGCTCCAACTTGAGTTCTGTTTTACTCACAGATATAATTCAAACGGTTTTAGAAACTATAGAGTGTTTTCTATCCAATAGTAATAATAATATGCATATTGTACGAGCAAGAATTGAGTACGAGGCAGTTTAATTTGGGAACGAAATTTTTACAAAGTGAAAACAGCACCCCCTATTGAGAAAAGGTTAACAGCTTCTACCCCTCAAGCCATAAGACTCCTGAACACCTAGTAAAATGGCCAGCCAGACTATTTGCATTGCCCCCCACTCCCCTCTTTTACGCTGCTGCTACTCCCTGTTTATTATCTATGCATAGTCACTTTAATAACTCTACCTCATGTACATATTACCTCAACTTATATATCCTCGCAATTGTTATTTTACTGCTGCTCTTTAATTATTTGTTACTTTTATTTCTTATGTTTGTAGGTATTTTTCTTTAAACTGCATTGTTGGTTAAGGGCTTGTAAGTAAGCATTTCACTGTAAGCGCTACACGTGTTGTATTCAGCGCATGTGACAAATAAAAGGAGATTTTATTTGATCATTACCCCGTAGTATGCACAGTAGGCTGGAGGGAGGAGGAGGTGTCAGTGGATGGAGTAGGCAGGTGGGTGTTGGGAAGGGCAAAGTGGGATTCGTTTCAGGAGCTGAGTGAGCAGGTGATGGCTCGGGTGTATATGAGAGGGGATGTGGATAGTATGAATAACTGGGTGAGAACAGCGCTAGTGAGGGCAGCTACTGAGGCTATACCTAAGAGTTCAGGGAGGAGGAGGAAAGCAGTCCCGTGGTGGATGGAGGAGTGTTGTTCAATGTTGAGGAGTAGGAACAGGGCATTTAGAGTACTGAAAAGGACGCATAACATCCAACATTTGATTCAGTATAAGCAGGCACAGGCTCTGGTGAGGAGAACTATCCGTCAGGCAAAGAGGTCATGTTGGCATCGGTTCTGTGACACCAATGGAAGGGCGACACCTGTGGGAGAAGTGTGGGGGATGATTAAGAGGACGAGTGGGGTCAGAAGGGAGTGGGATTATCCACTGTCAGGGAAGGATGTGGCAGTAACAGATGAGGAGAAGGTAGAGATGATGGCCAAAGCGTTTGTCCAAGTGCATAGCTCGGCAAATTTGGCAGAAGAGGGGGAGAGAAAGGAGCATCCTGGAGTGCTGGATAGGAGGGAGGATGTAAATGATGAATGCACCATTTACCATGGCAGAGGTGAAAAAGGTAAATAGGTTAGGCTGTGGTAACTTCACCTGGGAAAGATGAGGTGTGCTATGTTATGTTGGCCTATCTTAGTGATGATGCATTGGATAAGGAATTGGTGTTGTACAACAGAGTGTGGGAGAAGGGGAAACTACCAGGCAGTTGGAAGGAGGCAGTAGTGGTACCAATCCGGAAGCCAGGAAAGGACCCAACGAGGCCAACAAGCTATCGGCCAATAGCTTTAACATCACATGTATGTAAGATTATGGAATGTAAGATTATGGAGAAGCTAACTTACTTCCTGGAGAGCAGGGGGCTAGTATCGCCACATCAGAGTGAGTTCAGGAAGGGTAGGAGAACTACAGACTCAGTGCTCTGCTTAAAAGCAGAGGTCAGGAAGGCTCAGGTGAACAAGGAGTCTGTTGTAGCTGTCTTTTTTTATATGGAGAAGGCGTCTGATATGATGTAAAAGGAGAGGTTGTTAATCAAGCTTGATATTATGGGGTTAGGAGGAAGAACGTACAACTGGATAAAGGATTTCCTGTTTGGAAGGTCTATCCAGGTGAGGGTGGGGAAGTCTTTATCAGGCAGCTACCTGGTGGATAATGGTACACCAATGGGGAGCGTGATTAGTCCTCTGTTGTTCTCAATCACGATCAATTATGTTTACTCAGGTACGGACGGATATTGGGAGGTCGTTATTTGCAGATGATGGTGCCTTATGGAAGAGGGGAAGAAATGTGCCATACATAGTCAGGAAGGTAAAGGAAGTGTACAGTGTTCTTTACCAGGAGACAGTGTTCTTTACCAGGAGGAAGGTGGGAGATGAGGTATGCTTGAGGTTATATGGGAGAAACTTGGAGAGCATGGGGGCCTTCAGGTTCATTGGGGTATACTTTGACACGAGGCTGACCTGGGCAGAACACATTGAGAGAGTGCTGGGAAAGTGTAAGAAGGTGCTAAATGTGATGCGCTGTCTGGCAGGGTAGGAGTGGGGGGCTGGGTGTTCCTCATTGAGGACCATGTATGTTGCATTGATTCGATCTGTAATAGACTACGGCAGTATAGCGTATGGTTCGACAGCCAGGACCTCATTGGAAAGGCTAGATGTCATACAGGGGCAAGGACTCAGAATATGTAGTGGGGAGTTTCAGACCTCCCCAGTGGTTGCACTGTGGAGATGGGGGATATGCAATTGCAGATTAGGAGACAGCAGCTGGCAATTAATTATTGGGTAAACCTACAGGGACATGGGGTGTCTCATCCTGCAAAAGGGATTTTACAGGCATGTTGGGAACATGAGCGACGACAGAACACGAACTTTGAGTGGGTGGGTAATACCCAGGTGAAGGAGATGGGACTGTATAGAAGGGAGTTTAGTCCAATGGTAGCTATTCCTGTAAATCCACCATGGCTACTCCCGCCTCCAGTAGTTGATCTAGAAGTGTTGGAGAGACTACAGGAAGATAGGGAGAGTGTTGATCCATCTGATTGGTTTAACCCTTGTGTTTAACCCTTGTGTTTAACCCTTGTAAAGAAATGACTCGCCATTATGTTTAACAGCAGAGAAAACCCACTAAATTAGTTTTTTTCAACTTGAAATTTGATGACTTTTCCTAGAGTGACCCCAACATTAGAATAAGTGAAACATCGCCTTTGTTCATATTTCCATGAAAGCTGTACATCACCAGGGTACAAAAATTGTCTTAGAGTCATTTTAGACCCGGCAGGTATGCAACACACACACACACACACACACACACACACACACACACACACACACACACACACACACACACACACACACACACACACACACACACACACACACACACACACACACACACACACACACACACACACAATGAGAAATTGAGATTATGTGTGCTACTGATTGAACTCAGCCAGCAGCTCCTTTAGAGGAAGATCACCATGGTTGGCATAGTTAGAAAGAACAAGCCTGAGCTCCCCCCTGCACTTCTCGCAACAAGGGGGAGAGAGGCCATCTCATCAAAGTTTGCCTTCACCCCCACCACCACTCTAGTTTCTTACCTCCCAAAGAGGAACAAGAATGTGGCCCTCCTGAGTACACCTCACAAAATGGCTGAGATCAGTGATCGTGAGTACAGGAAGCCAGCCATCATCATGGACTACAACCACAACAAAGGAGTGGACAACCTGGACAAGGTAATTAGAACTTACAGCTGCAGGAGGATGACTGTCCGCTGGCCCCTGGTCATCTTCCATAACATCATTGATGTGTCCTCATACAATGCCTTCATGATATGGAACAAGATCAACCCTACCTGGATGCCTGATAGGTGGAACAAGAGGAGTGTGTTCCTGGAGCAGATGGGAAATGCACTTATAACTCCATACATTCAAAGAAGGGAGTGCATCCCCCGTCACTGCAACCTCTGCAGCGCTTGTGAAAACTGTTCAGGGGGATGAATCTTGTTCTGATCCACCTGAGGCTGCAGCTGGGGCAGGCGAGAGGAGGAGATGCCAATTCTGCCCTCCAAAGAAAGACTGTAAAACAAATACTATGTAGTGCACATGTGAGAAATACATCTGCAAAGTCCATCCACACACACTTGCATACTGTCCTACATGTACTAATTAGAGTTGATTGATTAATGTCCTTCACATTTTTGTTTAGTATCTATTATCTTATTTTATTCTATTTTATTTTATTTTATTTATTGTTGTTGTGTATACACTCTGTGGGTGGGGGCAATGGTTAAAAAAATGGGAGAAGGCTAGTATTTTGTAGTTGAATTCCTCATTGTACAGTATATAAAAATATATCACTATGTTGCCAAAAACATTCAAGACTGTTATTGTTTCCCTTCAATAAATCCATTCAAACTACCTTCTGCACATTTCTGCTACTTTCTTAGGCTATGATTGAATCTTTGAATGAAGATATTGAGATAAAACTGTCAATTTTGAGTGTTGGTTGCAGCTTGTTCCAGTCGCTCGTTGCAGTGGGTGGAGGAGGTCAAGCCAGACAGAGTAGTTATTTGCTCTGATTCATGTGCAGTGTTAATGAGTGTCCAGTCTTTTAGCTAACATAGCAGACAAGACCTGCTTTATGAGGTGCTACAAACTCATGGCAGGATTAGACAGATGGGTGTACAGATAAGAGGGGTCTCAGCCCATGTGGGGGTAGAGGGGAACGAGGCAGTTGATGTACTGGCTAAACAAGCACTTAGAATTGGGGATGTTGATGTTGTAGTTTCAATGAGCAAGGCAGAGGCAAAAAGGCCGATATGGACAGTGATGGTGCAGAGACGGCAGGAGCAGTGGAATAGACATACTAAGGGCAGGCATTTATTTCAAGTACAGAGGAAAGTCGGGGAGGGGAGGACGGCAGGAAGGGACAGAAGAGAGGAAGCAATTTTTACAAGATTAAGGGTGGGACACAGCCAGTTGAATAGGACCTTAAATGTCAAAGGAAAGCATCCAACAGGAAAGTGTGATTATTGCCGGGAAACAAAACCCGTGGAGCATGTATTGCTACGGTGTGGGCAGTATCAGAGGGAAAGAGAGAGGCTGAGATCTAGTATGAGGGAGAAGGGGATACAGGAAATTAGTTTAAAGAGTATATCGAGTAAAACTTCATTAGATGTAGTCTCAAATGTTTTGTCATCTTTTTAAGAGCAATGGGCTGACAGGTAGGATTTAGTTTCTCCCTGTCTCTGGTCCAAACTCCAGTACAGTAGGTGGCGGTAATGCACCATGACGTTGGATGCCAACCACCGATAAACCCCACCGAAGAAGACCACACACTCCAGTACAGTAGGTAGCGGCATTCAACTTTAACGTTTGTTTGCGGACCGCCACTATATCATAGAAGAAGAAGAAACGGTGACGTCAAGTTTCAGCGACGGAGGGGGCGTTTCTTCCGCATTCGTTTCTTGTGTTTACACAGTAGTTGTGAACGTGTATTTTGTCAAGATGACTGATCAGAAAGCACAAAATATAAGCTCTATTCCAATCGATGCATTTAGCAATATGCGAATCACATCAATATGGACATTTCTGATGTCTGTAAGTTTGGTTTGTCTTTCTTATTCCTCTGAACGTTCTCTTTGATGCTAGCTTGCCTTAGGAAAGATGAGTTAGCCTAGCTAGCTTAGCTTGAGAGCTAGCTATCTTTGTTGGTTTCTCTGCTAGTCAAAATAGAGAAATATCTTACAAGATAAAATAGATTAAGTTAAAAAGATAGGTCTGACCAGTTATCTGGTTGTTGTGAATTTAGAGTGCTAGCTAGCTACTATTACAGATGTTGCTTATGAGTTAGCTTGCTGCTTATCTAGAAGCTAGTATCAATGCCAACCCACTGTCCTCTAACACGATGCTGTTGGTTGTTTGGAAATGTAGATAGCTAGCTAAATCACTGTTTCATTTCATGTCTGCAGATACAGTGGTCTGAGCCATGGCTTATTGGACTTCTGGGGTTCCATGCTGTCTGTCTCCTCGCAACTCTCCTGACACATAGATTCTACAGAGTGCAAATATGCCAGTTCCTGGTTATGGGTAAGTGGATGTGTGTTTCAACTACTAGCATTGTATAACATATTGTTGGTTATATGTAATGTGATCTGTATCTTTGAAAAGCACTACACATTTTATACACAAACATTTATTCATGACATCCAGTAATTACTGTTTCCCCTCTCTCCACAGTATGTATGGTGTACAGCGCTGAATATCTGAATGAGGTGGCAGCCATGAACTGGAGGTAAAGATCTAATTGAGCTGCAGTATATGGTATACTGGGAGAAAATATGTTGACTGTTTTTTGTGTAATTTAGTTAGTGTGGTGAGGAACAACTTATTTTGTAATTTCACAGGTCATTTTCCAAGTTCCAGTACTTTGACTCAAATGGGATGTTCATATCTTTGGTCTACTCCATTCCCCTTCTGCTCAACACAATCATCATTGTTGTAAGTTTTAAAGGTCATTCTCAACCATTAAATCCCAAGTGAAAGAGAGCTGATCCTAGGCCTGTGTTTACAGATCTGTGCATGTGTGTGTGTGTGTCTCAGGCGTTGTGGGTGTACAGGACGTTCTCCACCATGATAGAGCTGAAGACCCTGCAACTGAAGAGAAAGGCCCGTAGAGAGCAGAACAAGAAGACTGACTAATCACTCTCCTCTGGGACCTCCATTGAGATCAGTGGGGTGCTGATGTTGGGAATCACTTCAACTGGATCCATGTTAGTGCCACATCAGCATCAGATTGCAAACGTCTGCATCACAACATGGTTGGTTCCAGTGCTTCGACTGCCTAAACTTTTTGAAAGGTAGATCTGTACTGTGTTTGTATTAACTACAGTATGAGAAGAGTGGAGGGGGTGATCACTATTGTCTTCCATCTTTTCAATGGGTAAATCTCACACCTGCGTTGCTTATATACTTGCCCAAGTTGACTTCCCTCTGCAAATCAGAACAGACTGGATGGCTGAAGAAGTATGGTTGTGGGAAAGTTGCCTTTTTTCATTAAGTGAATATCGTTTGATGGAATACAGTGTACATATAAAACTTTTATTAAGGGGACCAAATATGTTATCAAACATTTATAAAAAAGAAATCTTCATATTATGTGATGAGAAGGTGGCCTACTTGTTTTGCACAACAGTGTAATGCTCATGGCAAATATTGTCGTTATTTTGCATGTAGTGATAATGTTTATGGAAAATAAAATGTTGTATTGAGGCATAAATGCAATTTTTTTGAACCCCTTATTTAATGTGAATTCATGGAACCATGTGAATCCACTCCTGCACTTATTCTGTTCTCTACCAGTCCACAATAGGGCGATAGTGACCCAATGACTACACGCTCTGTGCTCCAACACCCTCTGCGGGGTTCGTAAAACAACCGGATAAATCTGGTTTTCATGGGAAATGAATAATGAGGACTTTAACAAGGCGACACTCAATCTTAACTCCTCCTCCATATTTACTGGATTGGTTCAACAGTGCAGAAGAGAACCTCCCCAGACACTTTTTTCCCTCCCCGGCGGGACCAGAAACGCCACTACATTAGGTTAGTGCTCCATAAGGAGAGACATCAAGGATCAATAGCAAAGGAGCCTTTAAAGATGATTAACAGTGTAGATGATGCTACAATGAATACATAATTTATTTCACCAGGTAAAAGCAGATAAAATACCAAGGGTATTATCATGTTGATCTTTGGCAGATACTAAGAAAACCTAAGTTATATTTACAAAAGGGCCGACCCTTTAAAAGAGGTCCAATAACTCACACCCCATTTTTCACTCTTTATCTCAGAGAGAGGAGGGACATCTGATTCCAGCTGCGAGTTATTTATTCACATTCTTTATTTTCCCAGATGCGTCCGACGTGTATTGGAATGCGGTTCCTTTCATGATCGGCCAGGGTTGATAGCTACGGACATGATCATGTTCTCGGTTACAATCATGTTCTGAAATTCATCTGAGGAGTTAAAGAGGAGGAGGGGCTTAGCAGGGCATTCATTGTCTCTGGTCTGTGGGGTTGTTGCATGCTGAGGCCTGATGTTTTCCCCCTTCAGGATAGCTATGCAGTGATTCCCCTGCCAAAAGAAGGGCTTTAGAAGTCCTCCTATGGCGAGGATAGACAGGTGCTTGCTCATCCACACTGGTTTACATGCATGCACAAGACCTAATCTTCTGAATATGTTCTGGGATATAAACTAATGTGGGAATATGTAAAATTAAAGAAATTACCAAAGAGGATTCAGATACAGGGAGGATTGCATGGAAATATTAAAAGAGACTATGGAAACCATATGTGGTAACTTATCCACTTCTGAAATCTAAGCACAATATAGATTTGAAAAAGCTAACTGGTGATTAAGCTCTCGTCCAGTTGTATTCTGTGCTTGTGAGCTCGCCTATTTTCTGACAAAGTGCCGTCAGGGTTTGCGGTGTTGTGGCCTGCAGATGCCCAAAACCTCATGTTGTTTGGATCCGTGAATGATTCACCACCCATCTCTCTCACCTTGTAGGCCTTGTCAGGGAATTCCTGTTTGATTCCATTCCCAGATTCCGGCCTGGCCATTGCAGTGCCGAGGAAACTGTTAGAAACGTTCCCAACCTTAGTCCATGTTGTGAATCGGATTTCAGACAAGCATCTGCAAAACATCCTCACAAACCCTTGGCACAGGTCCCTGGCAAACCCAGTTGAAAGAACAAGGAGCGGGCAGTTACTGCGAGCTTTTAAAAGAAGATCCCCCTCAACCCCTGAAAACTTCACCCTGTTGCAGTGCCGATTATTATTACATAGATGCCTACACGCTTTGACTGTATGGAAGTTGCCACTAAGTGAGCTGGAATCAGAGTAGATCTTGCAGATGTTTTTGATTGCACCCCCATCTGTGCTGAATGACAAACCAAATAAACACCAAACATTGAATATATATACCTGGGAGATAAACAAATGCTCTAATTCTGTGTTGCTTACAACTTAAATCATCTGATCAACTGAGGTGAACAGTAAGCAATGACATCCCAATATGACTATTAGTTGATCTCTCTTGGAATCTCTTTCTGTGCGCTGTGCTCTTTCTCAAGTGCTTCCCTGACTGTGAGGTATAATGAGGTCATAAGATTAGACTTTGCTATACCAGTATATAATTAACCTGGCCAGGTTGGAGAGGAGAAAGGTGGCCAGTACTACATGCAGGTAGCCTAGCGGTTAGAGTGTTGGGGCATAACCCGAAAGGTAGCTGGTTCAAATACCTGAGGGGACAAAGTAAAAAAATCTGCTGATGTTCCCTTGAGCAAGGCACTTAACCCTCTTTTTTTTAATTTTTATTCAAGATGGTTTATTGGCATGAAAATCATTGTGTCAATATTGCCAAAGCAACAATGCATACAATATACATTGTAATAAAATTATAAACAATAACAAATAATAATATAAAATGGTAGTAAATAATAATACAAAATTAAATACAAAAATAACAACATAGTAGAAATGTAATAAATAAAAAAATCTAAACATAAAAATAATACAAATAAATCATTTGCTCCAGGGCTGATCATGTAAAACAACACATTTTACTGCACCTATCCGGTGTATGTGACAATAATCATCTTATTATTATTACATAGATGCCAATATGCTTTAAATGTATGGGAGTTGCCACTAAGTGAGCTGGAAACGGAGTGGACAATCAGAGTAAACTGAGTTTACTGTAAGTGTCCTTCCCTCATTATTGTGTTGTAACTGATCTTTTTAATTTGAGTGAGTGGAGTTTTTTTGTGTTTTCACATCCACCACCAAGTGACCACACGGCTCTGATGGCATACCTTCCTCCCCCTTTATGGTATGTGACACGCT
This sequence comes from Salvelinus namaycush, assembly GCF_016432855.1. NCBI lineage: Eukaryota > Metazoa > Chordata > Actinopteri > Salmoniformes > Salmonidae > Salvelinus > Salvelinus namaycush. The sequence goes on along the minus strand of NC_052330.1, from coordinate 19,397,117 downwards.
TTTCCCATCATCCTCTCTGACGTGGGCATCCTTCTTCCCAGTCACGTGACCCAAGTGTCCAGGATTCCCGTCACAGCTTCCTGCTCTGATGACAGAGCAGGGTAGCTTGTCCTCACTCACGAAACCGGATATGGCAGCACACAGTCCACACAGAATACACACACACATGCACGCACACACAAATAAATAGAGGTTTGCACTTACCATGCACATTTACTGAAAATGCAGAGAGCCATGCACCACACACACTAACACACACTTACTGTCACGTTCCTGACCTATTTCTGTTAGTTTGTTATATGTGTTAGTTGGTCAGGACGTGAGTTTGGGTGGGCATTCTATGTTTTCTGTTTCTGTGTTGGTTTATTGGGTTGCCTGGTATGGCTCTTAATTAGAGGCAGGTGTTTGGCGTTCCTCTAATTAAGAGTCATATTTAGGTAGGCGTTTTCACAGTGTTCGTTGTGGGTGGTTGTCTCCTGTGTCTGTGTATATGTTTGCACCATACGGGACTGTTTGCGGTTTGTTTGTTTTATGTAGTCTGTTCCTGTTCATTGCGTTCTTCACGTTATATGTAAGTTCGTCGTTCAGGTCTGTCTGCATCGTTTATTTGTTTTGTTTGTTTATACAAGTTTAGTTTGTTTTTCCGTCGTGTTCAATAAATATGTCATTTCACTACGCTGCGCCTTGGTTCCCTCAATACTCCTCCTTTTCGGTTGAAGAGGAGGAGGACCACCGTTACACTTACATGCAGAGAGCCACACACACCAACAAATTCACATACACACGCAGCCTCTTTTCCTCTCTCTTGCTCACACCCACAATGCACATGCAAACTCAAACACACCAGAAGCTACTCTACTGAGAAATGGAAGCACCTGTGCTAAAATGCTTCATAGAAAGTATCACTACACCAAAGCCACTCGCCTGATACTACCAGCATGTATTGGCGAGAGAGAGAGGATACAGGGGCTGATCCTTCTGGTTACAGAGCATTGTTGTTTCTGATCAGCGTTGTCTGATGTACAGGGCCTTCAGAAAGTATTCATACCCCTTGCCCAATTCCACATTTTGTTGTGTTACAGCCTGAATTCAAAATTTATTAAATATATTTTTTTCTCTCACCCATCTGCACACAATACCCCAAAATGATGAAGTGAAAACCTGTTTTTATAAATTGTAGCTAATTTATAGAGAATTTAATACAGAAATATCTAATTTACATAAGTATTCAAACCCCTGAGTCAATACTAGAGGCACCTTTGGCAGTGATTACACCTGTGAGTCTTTCTGTGTAAGTCTCTAAGAGCTTTCCACACCTGGATTGTGCAACATTTTCCCATATTTTTTTTCAAAATTCTTCAAGCTCTATCAAATTGGTTGTTGATCATTGCTGGAAAACCATTTCTAGGTCTTGCCATAGATGTTCAAGTAGATTTAAGTTAAATCTGTAACTCGGCCATTCAGGAACATTCACTGTTTTCTTGGTAACCAACTCCAGCATAGATTTTTCCTTGTGTTTTAAGTTATTGTTGTGCTGAAAGGTGAATTCATCTCCCAGTGTCTGGTGGAAAGCAGACTAAATCAGGTTTCCCTGGTTTTGCCTGTGCTTCTCCCCATTCCGTTTATTTTTATCCTGAAAAACTCCCCAGTCCTTAACGATTGTAAGCATACCCATAACATGATGTAGCCACAACTATGCTTGAATATACAGTATGGAGATGGTAGTCAGTAATGTGTTGTATTGGATTTGTCCAAGCATAACACCTTGTATTCAGTACAAAAAGTCAAATCTTTTGCAGTATTATTTTAAAATCTTGTTGCAAACAGGATACATTTTTTGGAATAGTTTTATTCTGTACAGGCTTCCTTCTTTTCACTCTGTCAATTAAGTTAGTATTGTGGAGTAACTACAATGTTGTTGTCACGATCGTTATGAGACGAATGAGTGGACCAAGGCGCAGCGTGGAAAAAAGACATCTTCTTTTAATGAAGAAAAACAAACACTTACTAAACGAACGTGAAGCTAAAACGAACTAAGTGCACACATGCAACATAGAACATAGACAATTACCCACAATCACCTAAAGCCTATGGCTGCCTTAAATATGGCTCCCAATCAGAGACAACAATAAACAGCTGTCTCTGATTGAGAACCAAACCAGGCAACCATAGACTTTCCTAAACCTCTCTACTGAACACAACCCCATACACTATACAAAACCCCCTAAACAATACACACACCCTAAACTAGACAAAACACACAAACATCCCATGTCACACCCTGACCTAACTAAACTAATAAAGAAAATCAATATAACAGAGGCCAGGGTGTGACAGTACCCCCCCCCCCCCCAAAGGTGCGGACTCCGGCCGCAAAACCTGACACAGAAGGGGAGGGTCCGGGTGGGCATTCCTATGGCGGCGGCTCGGGTGCGGGACGTGGACCCCCCTCCACCATAGTCACTACCCGCTTTGGTGGCGCCTCTGGAACGGCGAGTCCCGGACTGAATACCATCCCAGAGGGCGCCACTGGACGGAGGGGCAGCTCCGGACTGAGGGGCAGCTCCGGACTGAGGGGCAGCTCCGGACTGAGGGGCAGCTCCGGACTGAGGGTCAGATGGCTCTGGCGGATCCTGGCTGAATGACGGCTCTGGCGGATCCTGGCTGACTGGCGGCTCTGGCGGATCCTGGCTGAATGACGGCTCTGGCGGATCCTGGCTGACTGGCGGCTCTGGCGGATCCTGGCTGGCTGGCGGCTCTGGCGGATCCTGGCTGGCTGACGGCTCTGGCGGATCCTGGCTGGCTGACGGCTCTGGCGGATCCTGGCTGGCTGACGGCTCTGGCGGATCCTGGCTGGCTGACGGCTCTGGCGCATCCTGGCTGGCTGGCGGCTCTGGCACATCCTGGCTGGCTGGCGGCTCTGGCGGATCCTGGCTGGCTGGCGGCTCTGGCGGATCCTGGCTGGCTGGCGGCTCTGGCGGATCCTGGCTGGCTGGCGGCTCTGGCGGATCCTGGCTGACTGACGGCTCTGGCGGATCCTGGCTGACTGACGGCTCTGGCGGATCCTGGCTGGCTGGCGGCTCTGGCGGATCCTGGCTGGCTGGCGGCTCTGGCGGATCCTGGCTGGCTGGCGGCTCTGACGGCTCGGGACAGACGGGCGGCTCTGACGGCTCGGGACAGACGGGCGGCTCTGACGGCTCGGGACAGACGGGCGGCTCTGACAGCTCTGGGCAGACGGACAGTGCAGGCGGCACTGGGCAGACGGCAGACTCTGGCCGGCTGAGGCGCACAGTAGGCCTGGTGCGTGGTACCGGAACTGGAGGTACCGGGCTGAGGACACGCACCTCAAGGCTAGTGCGGGGAGCAGCAACAGGACGCACAGGACTCTGGAGACGCACAGGAGGCTTGGTGCGTGGTGCCGGAACTGGTGGTACCGCGCTGGAGACACGCACCATAGGGCGAGTGCGTGGAGGAGGAACAGGGCTCTGGAGACACACTGGAAGCCTGGTGCGTGGTGTTGGCACTGGTGGTACTGGGCTGGGGCGGGGAGGTGGCGCCGGATATACCGGACCATGCAGGCGTACTGGCTCCCTTGAGCACTGAGCCTGCCCAACCTTACCTGGTTGTATGCTCCCCGTCGCCCGACCAATGCGGGGAGGTGGAATAACCCGCACTGGGCTGTGTAGGCGAACCGGGGACACCATGCGTAAGGCTGGTGCCATGTATGCCGGCCCGAGGAGACGCACTGGAGACCAGACGCGTTGAGCCGGCTTCATGGCACCTGGCTCAATACTCAATCTAGCCCTGCCAGTGCGGGGAGGTGGAATAACCCGCACCGGGCTATGCACACGTACAGGAGACACCATGCGCTCTACTGCATAACACGGTGTCTGCCCGTACTCTCGCACTCCACGGTAAGCATAGGGAGTTGGCGCAGGTCTCCTACCTGACTTCGCCACACTCCCTTGTAGCCCCCCCCCCCCCAAGAAATTTTTGGGTTTTACTCACGGGCTTCCAGCCTTGCTTCCGTGCTGCCTCCTCATATCGCCTCCTCTCGGCTTTAGCTGCCTCCAGCTCTTCACGAGGGAGGCGATATTCTCCCGGTTGTGCCCAAGGTCCCTTACAATCCAGTATCTCCTCCCAAGTCCAAGAATCCTGTGTATATAGCTCCTGCTGCTGCTTGACACGCTGCTTGGTCCTTTTTTGGTGGGTAATTCTGTCACGATCGTTATGAGACGAATGAGTGGACCAAGGCGCAGCGTGGAAAAAAGACATCTTCTTTTAATGAAGAAAAACAAACACTTACTAAACGAACAAACACAAACGATTGTGAAGCTAAAACGAACTAAGTGCACACATGCAACATAGAACATAGACAATTACCCACAATCACCTAAAGCCTATGGCTGCCTTAAATATGGCTCCCAATCAGAGACAACAATAAACAGCTGTCTCTGATTGAGAACCAAACCAGGCAACCATAGACTTTCCTAAACCTCTCTACTGAACACAACCCCATACACTATACAAAACCCCCTAAACAATACACACACCCTAAACTAGACAAAACACACAAACATCCCATGTCACACCCTGACCTAACTAAACTAATAAAGAAAATCAATATAACAGAGGCCAGGGTGTGACAGTTGTTGATCCATCCTCAGTTTTCTCCTATCACAACCATTAAACTCTGTAACTGTTTTAAAGTCCTCATGGTGAAATCCCTGGGCAGTTTCCTTCCTCTCCGGCAACTAAGTTACTAAGGACGCCTGTATATTTGTAGTGACTTGGTGTATTGATACACCATCCAATGTGTAATTTTTTTATTGTATTTTTATTTATCCGTTATTTTACCAGGTAAGTTTACTGAGAACACTTTCTCATTTACAGCAACGACCTGGAGAATAGTTACAGGGGAGAGGAAAGAGCCAATTGTAAACTGGGGATTATTAGGTGAACGTGATGGTTTGAGGGCCAGATTGGGAATTTAGCCAGGACACCAGGGTTAACACCCATACTCTTACGATAAGTGCCATGGGATCTTTAATGACATCAGAGAGTCAGGACACCCGTTTAAAAGTGCACCCTACACAGGGCAGTGTCCCCAATCTCTGCCCTGGGGCATTGGGATATTTTTTAGACCAGAGGAAAGAGTGCCTCCTACTGGCCCTCCAACACCAATTCCAGCAGCATCTGGTTTTCCTGCCAGGGACTGATCAGGACCAACCCTGCTTAGCTTCAGAAGCAAGCCAGCAGTGGTATGCAGTGTGGTATGCTGCTGGTTTAATTTATAACTTTACCATTTTCAAAGGGATATTCAATGTCTGCTTTTTTTTACGCATCTACCAATAGGTGGCCTTCTTTGTGAGGCATAGGAAAACCTCCCTGGTCTTTGTGGATGAATCTGTTTTTGAAATTCACTGCTCGACTGAGGGACCTTACAGTTAATTGTATATGTAGGGTACAGAGATGAGGTATTAAAAAATCATGTTAAACACTATTATTGCACACAGAGTTTATCCATGCAACTTATTATGTGATTTGTTATGCATATTAAAAAGTCAAAGGTTGTGAAAACCTTCTGAAGGTGGCAAATGTTTTCCTCTGATGACAAGAACACTGAGCGTGAGCAGGAAATGCATGGCCCTGCTTGGAATCATGTCTCTAGCAGGAACAGCCCAACTGGACAGGAAATAGAGAACTTACCTCACACACGCCTTTCATAATCAAATCTAGAGTTAATTTATCCCAATGTATGCTTTCTCTTAGTGTGGTGGTGAGTGGTTATGTAGACAGAGTTACAGAATTGTCTAGACCAGTGGTGACAAACTAATTTTGCCCCAGGGGCCGCATTCAGTCTTCAACAAGGTCCAGAGGACCGTACTGAAAATTGGTTATATTTCTTTGCTGTCAAAATTTGAAAAAGTTGGTCCTCTATCCATCGCTTTTGGAATTTTCGATACTCCCTGACTGTCTAGCTTTAATTTCTATGATTATTAGCGACCTGGACACAGTCAAGAAACTTTATAAATGTAGGTCCATTATCATTCCTGCACAGATTCGATTTGGTTAGAGAGTATATTGAAAATGTTTAAGTATACTGATCCCCCCCCACCCCCGCCCTAAAAAAACATCTAAACTAAATGGGGCCTTATATTTGACACCCCTTGACTAGACATAGCAGGATTTCTGCATCCCGGGAGCTCACACATGTTTGCTCTTGACCAGGAGTAACCTACCTGATTCAACTAAACCACTTATCATCAAGCTCTTTATTAGTTTAATCATTCATGTGATAAATCTATTCAGTGAGTAAGTGGGGTGATTCTCAGGGTAACTAAGGGAGGATCACACACAGAGGGTCACATAGGGGTCAGTCAGTCACACTAACTCCAGACTATCTGGTCCTACGCACACTTTGATGTAGCTCATAAACACCTCCAACTTAGAGAAATGTATTAATCCTTCATAATACCTAGATCTCAACAGCTCCTCTTCACTTTCGACCCCCGAAGCAGAGTAGAGCGTAAACACGCACATACACAAGCACAAAGACGACTTAATTCTCAGTGGATGAAGCAATGGAAACTACACTCACAAACACTCACATTTCAACGTTTTATTTGGGTCCACACCAAAGGAAATTGTCAAAAAGGCCCAAACTTTTGGAGGTCAAGGGATGTATTTGGAATCCTCACTCCCCTTTCTCTAAAAATGTTCACACACACACACACACACACACACACACACACACACACACACACACACACACACACACACACACACACACACACACACACACACACACACACACACACACACACACACACAAACAGTCAAAACATATATGAGTTAAACTCAGCCAAGCCTCAGCGTTTTCTGTTTACTAACTTTGTGGAAATCCATCGTATCTGCTTACCTCTTGGCCTGCGTTGCACTCTATAAAGAGGCTGTTTAAGTTTTCATGTGTGATTTCGGGGGACAAACTCAAAACACTCTCCAAGACCTTATACACACTCTTTCCCATCTGTACTGGAGTGCCTGGACCCCTACCCATTTGATTACAGTTTAAACTTCCCTTTTCCCTGTATGTTTTGTGTATGTTTTAATCAGAAGGTCATAAATTCCTTTTTTACGACCTGGACAGTTGCAGATCTCTGAGACCTGCCTTGATGATACCCTCTGTAACTGGCCTAGAGTTAGCCTCCATTATGAGGACTCACCCCCACCCAGGGGTGGTAGGTAGCCTAGCGGTTAAGCGAGTTGGGCCAACAACTGAAAGGTTGCTGGTTTGAATCCCAGACCCAGCAAGGTGAAAATAATCTGCCTTTCTGCCCTTGAGCAAGGTAATTAACCCCCAACAACTACTCCCTGGGTACTGATGATGTTGATTAACCCTTGTGTGGTGTTCAGGTCTGTGGGACTCATTTTCAATGTTTACTAAAAGAAAATTGATACAATTAATTATTGGCCTTGGCTCATTTTCTGTGAAGAATGTGAAATAACACATTTTCATTGAGTGTGCACCCCCCTACACATTTATCTTACATGTGGTGTTCGGGTCCACTGGACCCGGGGGTAATAAAAGTGTGGGAAAGTGTGTGTGTAGGTATAAACATGTAAAAATGAAACAAAAGGGTTTGCTGTGTGCCTTCACTCTGTCTTCCTCCCTGGGCCTGCTGTTTCAACTTAGCACCATTAACCTTTCTGTCTCCCTGCCTGTCTCATGCTTTTCTTGCACTCTTATTATTATTCTGTATTTTCTCACACTCTACCCCAGCCAGGTGCAAATTGGGGGAGGGACACAACAAATAAACATCTTTGCATGTGTGACTCCTTACTATCAAGGCACAAGGCGAGACCCAAATGCAGACACAGGAGGCAGATGGTTGGAGTCTTACAATGTTTATTAATCCAAAGGGGTAGGCAAGAGATTGGTCGTAGACAGGCAAAAGGTCAAAACCAGATCAGAGTCCAGGGGGTACAGAGTGGCAGACAGGCTCATGGTCAAGGCAGGCAGAATAGTCAGGTAGGTGGGTACAAAGTCCAGAAACAAGCAAGGGTCAAAACTAGAAAAAGAAGAATGCAAAAAGCAGGAGAACGGTAAAACCGCTGGTTGACTTGGAAACATACAAGACGAACTGGCACAGAGAGACAGGAAACACAGGGATAAATACACTGGGGAAAACAAGCGACACCTGGAGGGGGTGGAGACAATAATGAGGACAGGTGAAACAGATCAGGGTATGACACCTTACCACAATCAATCAGTATGGTAAAAATTATCTCTGCTCAGAGGGCCTTAGAAATAACTTTTGCAGAGAGAGAAGCTAGTGTGGAACGAGCGTCTTCCACTTTGGAAGTTGAAGACTTTTCTGAATATGAGTATCATATCTCTGTCAATTCGTTGTCTGACAGTGAGTTGGAAGAAGAGGATGAGACTGACCCTCAGCCAGCCCCAGGACCAGCTCATCAGCAGTCAGCCCCAGGACCAGCCAGTCAGCAACCAGCTCATCAGCAGCCTGCAGGAGGAGAAATATAGATGGCAAAATCTTTTGAAATTGAATGGTCTTCTTGCCCAAGTAATGAGCCACCCCGCATGGCTGCCAATGTGATAAGGATGCAACCAGGACCGACGTGGATGGCGGATACTCATGTACAGGACATAAAGTCTTCTTTTGAACTGTTCATCCCAGACATCATCCAGAAAATCATTCTGGACTGCACTAATTTGGAGGGAAGGTGTGTTTTTGGAGATGGAAGGAGATGGACCAAACTAATTTACGTGCATACTTTGGGATTCTTATCCTTGCTGGTGTTTTCACATCCAATGGGGAATCCACAGAACCCTTGTGGGATGAAGAAACAGGCAGAGAACTTTACTGTGCAACAATGTCTCTGGAAAACTTCCACATTATTTCCAGGATTATCTGCTTTGATAACCGAGACACCAGACCAGCTCGGCGGCAGAGAAACAAGCTAGCTGCAATCAGGTCAGTGTGGGACAAGTGGGAGGGCCCCCTTCCCCTGTTGTACAACCCTGGGCCCAACTTTACTGTTGATGAGCAGTTTACGCCATTCAGGGGCCGCTGTGCCTTCAGGCAGTACATAACCGCAAAATATGGAATCAAGATCTGGGCTGCTTGTGATGCTGCTTCATCATATGCATGTAAGTGTATACAGGGAAGCCAGATGGAGGAGCCCCTGAGAAGAACCAAGGGTTGCGGGTTGTCCTGGACGTGACACGTGGCCACAACATCACATGCAGCACCTTTTTTACTTCGCTCAAGCTGGGACAGAAGCTCCTCAAGAGGAAGCTGATGGTGGTAGGAACAATACGAAAAACAAGCCAGACCTTGGTCTGCTGTAACTATATATATGAGTGAGTGAGTGAGTGAGATGTTAGTAAAATTCCATCATCCTAGATTGCAGCCGGTAGCACCAAGAAGAAGTGCTGCGATGTGTGTGGACCCAAGAAGGACAGGAAGACACAATACACATTCACCCTACCTTAAAATTAAATAACGAAATTGATTAAATTAGATTTTTTTTTATATTGATGTACACACCTACTCCACATTTCCAAAGTCCAATAAAAATGATAGAAATTACATAATTATTAATTATAAATACAAAGATGTCTTGATTGAGTATGTCTTCACACCCCAGAGTTAATTCTCTGCGGAAGCACCTTTGGCAGCCATTACCGTTGTAAAAACTTTACAATGAGATTCTATCAACTTTGCACAACTCTCAGGGCAACAAATACCCATTGTTTTTGTCAAAATTGCTCAAGCTCAGTAAATTTGGTTGGGTTTCACTATGTGTTGTATTGGATTTGAACCAAGCCTGTAGTTTTTAATTTAGGCCTCAAAGTTAATTTCTTTGTGTTGTCTTGCAGTATTACTTAACAATGATTGTTGCCAATGAATGGATCATTTGAAGTGGATTTTTTAATACAGGCTTCATTCATTTCACGTTGTTATACAGGCCAGTAATGTGGAGTGAATGCAATGTTGTTGATCCTCTGTATTGTCAAGTATTGTGGTTGCAGCATCATGTTATGGGTATCCTTGTCACCAGCAGGGACTGGTGAGTTTGTCGGGCTCAAAATAAATATGAAAAGAGCAAAGCTCAGATAAAAAGTTTGAGGAAACCCTGCCTTATTACTGATACCTAACCCTGGGATAGAGTTTTCTTTTTCAACGGGACAATTACACAAATATTAATGCCAAAGACACACCAGAATGGCTTTCCAACAGGCGTTGAGTGGCCTTCTAGGCAGAGTTGCAAAGAAAAAGCCATATCTCAGACTGGCCAATAAAATAAAAAATTAAGATGGGCAAAAGAACACAGACACTGGACAGAGGAACTCTGCCTAGAAGGCCAGCATCCCGGAGTCGCCTCTTTATTGTTGACGTTGAGACTAGTGTTTTGCAGGTACTATTTAATGAAGCTGCCAGTTGAGGAATTGTGAGGCATCTGTTTCTCAAACTACACACTCTAATATACTTGTCTTCTTGCTCAGTTGTGCACCGGGGCCTCCCACTCCTCCTTCTATTCTGGTTAGAGCCAGTTTCTATTCTGGTTAGAGCGCTGTTCTGTGTAGGGAGTAGTACACAGTGTTGTACCAGATCTTCAGTTTCTTGGTAATTTCTCGCATGGAATAGCTTTCATTTCTCAGAACAAGAATAGACTGACGAGTTTCAGAAGAAAGTTCTTTGTTTCTGGCCATTTTGAGCCTGTAATCGAACCCACAAATGCTGATGCTCCAGATACTGAACTAGTCTAAAGGCCAGTTTTATTGCTTCTTTAATTAGCACAACTGTTTTCTGCTGTGCTAACATAATTGTAAAAGGGTTTTCTAATGATCAATTAGCCTTTTAAAATGATAAACTTGGATTCGCTAACACAACGTGCCATTGGAACACAGGAGTGATGGTTGCTGATAATGGGCCTCTGTACGCCTATGTAGATATTCCATAAAAATCAGCCGTTTCCAGCTACAATAGTAATTTACAACATTAACAATGTCTACATGGTATTTCTGACCAATTTTATGTCATTTTAATGGACAAAATAATTGCTTTTCTTTCAAAAACAAGGACATTTCTAAGTGACCCCAAACTTTTGAACATTAGTGTAGATTTCTCTTGCACAAGCAATGGACCGCTATGAGGAAGAAAGTTCTTTACTTTCCTTCAAACCTTCTCAGCTCAAAACAGCCACTTTGCCATCTACATCTTTTTGTTTTAAACTTAATAGCACAGAAAACCAACATTATCTTTCCTTGATTAAACCTAGTCTTTATTTTCCAGTAATGAAAGTATACCTCACTGTAGTAAAAATATCTGCCAATCACTAAACACATCAATAAGACCAGTGATTGTTTGACTACAGGCATAGATTGATCTAATAAAAAGTGCAACAAACCTAATATCTACCTCCTGACAACAACAGATGGGGTCTGCTTCCCATAATCAGTTATTTGATATGAGTGTAGGAGTGACGTGATAGGTCTACATTACTGTGCGTGGCGTACCACAACTTCCTGGAATTGGAATTCCATTGGGATAGTGTGTAAAGGCCTCTGAGCACTTACAGTGTACTTTTTTCCAGGTATTAAAGAATTCCGCCAAAGTATTCCTCCTTGTACTAAAAGAATGCCAACCAGTAAAGTTGGGTCAGCATGCTCCCATTCTCTGCTTTGATGTTAGTTTATTATGGGATACATGCATTGGTTATGATGAGCTGCTTTGACGAGGTTTCCTGCACCCTGGGTCAAAGGCAGAGCCAGGCTGAGCAAGGGTTAGGGTTGAGCAGGGGTGTGGACATTAAGCTAGGGTTAGGGTTATGGCTAGGGTTAGGGTTGAGCAGGGATGTGGACATTAAGTTAGGGTTAGGGTTATGGCTAGGGTAACGGTTGAGCAGGGGTGTGGACATAACGCTAGGGTTATGGTTAGGGTTAGGGTTGAGCAGGGGTGTGGACTTTGGACAAGAGGAAATTGTGGAGAGACATGGCAGATGACAGTGAGCATGGTTCAAACCTAATCCTAACCCTATCCTCTCCAAATAGGACTCCTCCACTTCTGAATGACCAATTCAACCCTTGGCTACATGACTCCGTGGGGTCCAACCAGCTTCCTCTCATGAAATGGGAGAGAGAATGGTTTCTTAGCCCTCTTAAAAATATTACGTCAGCCAATTCCAATCGCTGAATCATTAACTCTTTGTCGTAACAAATTTGCTCGCTGTCCACACTCAACAAGCAATGGATTTACATTGCATACTGTATTCCATGTGTTGGCCAGAGTTTTGGAATTGTGTCACTCATATATGATGCCAGTCTTCTCAGTTTCCTTTTATACATGTTGTTACTAGATTGTTGCTTGTTTGGTACACACAGACACACAGTGATTGATTGTTTGTTTGACTATTGCAATTTAGCTATGGCTTATCATAAACAATGCCGTAAATTCCATGCAGATGTTTTAGCTCTGGCAAAGTCTAGCGATAATGGAACGACATTTTTACTGAAACTAGTGTAGATGGTAACTTGAGTGACACCTCTTCCAGTGTTTCAATAAGTGATCATACTGAAAGGGACGGTCATGTCAGTGGCGGTCTCGTCAGCAAAACTAAGACCGTCGCCGACACATAGATGGTTCGGCCAGGTTTTTCTGCGGAATTCTTTGCGGAAGTAAAGAGAGGACGGCTCCACACCACTCTATCAATTGAGTATCTTACCTAGTTATTTTTTTTATCTCATTTGCTCCTTTGTAGCTATGCAACTATGCATGTGTTTTCTATACCTGTTCACTCCTCTCCCTGTAGGCTTTACAGACCCTCCCCACCCATTGGCTGCAACCCTTCTAATTTAGTGTACCCTGTATGCACAACCCATGTGGAATTCCTGGTCTCTGACAGCATTTAGAACTGCCGATCTGCGGTCAAGAACGCAGCGTTCATCTCAGCCTATGCTGCCCTTCAGTCCCATTACTTTTGGGCCCTGATGGAGACAAGGATCAGCCCAGAGAACACTGCCACTCCAGCTGCTCTTTCTTCATCTGACTATGTTTTCTCTCATGGTCCAAGAGCATCTGGTCATTGCGGTGGTGGAACAGGGTTACTAATTTCTCCTAACTGGAGATGTTCTCTTTTCTCCCTCTCTCACCTGAATTCCATGCTGTCACACACTTGTCCACTCAAGCTTAACATTGTTGTAACACATATATCGCCCACCAGGTGCCCTTGGAGAATTCCTAATTGAGCTTGACACCTTGATAACTAATTTCCTGACAATGGCCACCGCTCTTTGTACTTGGCAACTTCAACCTCCCAACGTCTGCCTTCAATTTATTTATTTCCAACTGTCTCTTTCCCCCCCTTGCCTCTTTTGACCTCACCCTTTCCCAATCCCTTCCAACTCACAAGGCAGGCAATACGCTTGACCTCATCTTTACTAGAGGCTGCTCGCCTACTAATCTCACTGCAACCCCCCTCCAGGTCTCTGATCACTACATTGTTTCCTTTTCTGTCTCCCTTTCCTCCAACCCTAGCCACCCAAATGGTCATGCGCCGCCGCAATCTTCGCTCTCTTTCTCCCACTACTCTCTCCTCTTCTATCCTATCATCTCTCCCTTCTGCTAAATCCTTAGCCCTCCTGTCTCCTGATGCTGCCTCTTTGACCCTACTCTCCTACCTTTCCGCATCATATGACTCCACTAAAGCCACTTTCTATCACTCTAAATGTCAAGCTTCTGCCTCTAACCATATGAAACTCTTTTCCACCCTCTCCTCCCTCCTTTATCCTTCCCCATCTCCCTCCTCCTTCTCTGCGGACGACTTTGTCAACCACTTTGTAAGAAGGTTGACAATATCCGCTCCTCATTCACTCAGCCTAATGAGTCCACTGGTCTCACTCATACAGAACTACCCGTACGCCCTGACCTCTTTCTCCCCTCTCTCTCCAGATTAAATCCTGCATCTAGTGAGGTCTGCCAGCTCAAGCCCATCCCCTTCTCCATTCCCCAGACCATCTCTGGAGACCTTCTCCTATTCCTCACTACCCTCATCAACTCATCCCTGACCACTGGCCCCTCTGACTTCAAAATGGCCCGAGTTGCTCCCCTCATCAAGAAACCAAAACTCGACTCATCTGGCGTCAAAAACTATAGACCTGTACCCCTTCTTTCGTTTCTTTCAAAAACACTTGAGCGTGCTGTCTCTGATCAACTCTCTCATTATTTCTCTCAGAACGATCTTCTTGACCCTAACCAATCAGACTTCAAGATGGGTCACTCAACCGAGACTGCTCTTCTCCTTGTCACGGAGGCTCTCCGCACTATCAAAGCTGACTCTCTCTCCTTTGTTCTCATCCTCCTTGATCTATCCGCTGCTTTTGACACTGTGAGCCATCAAATCCTCATCTCCACCCTCTTAGGGCTGGGCGTCTCAGGCTCTGCACACTCTTGGCTCTTGGATTGCAGCCTCCCTGGCTGGCCGCTCCTACCAGGTGACAAGGAGAGGATATGTGTCTGTCCTACGTACTCTCACTACTGGTCAACACCCTGTCATTCTCTGCAAACATCAACGCAGTGAATCGCTCCTGCAGGTTCATGCTCTACAACATCAGTAGAGGACGACCCTACCTCCCTCAGAAAGTGGCGCAGGTCCTAATCCAGGCATTTGTCATCTCCCATCTGGTCTACTGCAACTCGCTGTTGACTGGGCTCCCCGCTTGTGCTATCAAACCCCTGCAACTTATCCAGAACGCTGCAGCCTGCCTAGTTTACAACCCTAAGTTCTCCCATGCCACCCCACCCCTCCACACACTCCACTGGCTTCCAGCCGAAGCTTGCCTCCACTACCAGACCATGGTGCTTGCCTATGGAGCAGCAAAAGGAACTGCCCCTCCTTCCTTCAGGCTATGCTCAAAACCTACACCCCAACCCGAGCACTCCATTCTGCCACCTCTGGTCTCTTGGCTCTCCCACACCCAGCTCCCGCTCAGCCCAGTCCAAGCTCTTCTATGTCCTGGCACCCCAATGGTGGAACCTGCTTCCCCCTGAAGCTAGGACAGCAGAGTCCCTGCCCATCTTCCAAAAGATACTTCTTTAAAAAAAACATACTTCTTCAAAGAGTCTCTTAAATAATACCCCTCCTCACCTTGACCCCCCACCCTCCTTGTTTTTGAAAGAGAAGCACATTTTTTGTCCATTAAAATAACATCAAATTGATCAAAAATACAGTGTAGACATTGTTAATGTTGTAAATGACTATTGTAGCTGGAAACGGCAGATTTTTTGATGAAATATCTACATAGGCATACAGAGGATAAAAGGATAATTGATCGTTAGAAAACCCATTTGCAATTATGTTAGCACAGCTGAAAACTGTTGTTCTGATTAAAGAAGCAATAAAACTGGCCTTCTTTAGACTAGTTGAGTATCTGGAGCATCAGCATTTGTGGGTTTTGATTACAGGCTCAAAATGTCCAGAAACAAAGACCTTTCTTCTGAAACTCGTCAGTCTATTCTTGTTCTGAGAAATGAAGGCTATTACATGCGAGAAATTACCAAGAAACTGAAGATCTGCTACAATGCTGTGCACTACTTCCTTCACAGAACAGCGCAAACTGGCTCTAACCAGAATAGAAAGAGGAGTGGGAGGCCCCGGTGCACAACTGTGCAAGGGGACAAAAACATTAGAGTGTCTAGTTTGAGAAACAGATGCCTCACAAGTCCTCAACTGGCAGCTTCATTAAATAGTACTCACAAAACACCAGTCTCAACGTCAACAGTGAAGAGGTGACTCCAGGATGCTGGCCTTCCTCCTTAAATAAAATACAAAACGTTTTTATTGGTCACATGCGGTGTGTAGACTTTACCGTGAAATTCTTACTTACAAACCCATTCTCAACAATGCAGAGGAAATAGTAACACAATAAACTAACAATAACAAGGCTATATACAAGGAGTACCAGTACCGAGTTAATGTGCAGGGGTATGAAGTAGGTCCTGGATGGCATGGGCCGTACACAGTACCCTCTGTAGCACCTTGCGGTCAGATGCCAAGCAGTTGCTATACCAAACGGTGATGCAGCCAGCCAAGATGCTCTCAATGGAGCTAAATCTCTTCAGCCTCCTGAGGGGGAAGAGGAGCTGTCATTCCCTTTTCACGACTGTGTTGGTGTGTTTAGACCATGGTAGGTCCTTAGTGATGTGGACACCGAACTTAAAGCTCTTGACCCGCTCCACTACAGGCCTGTTGATGGGGTCGTGTTGAGCCCTCCGTAGTCCACGATAAGCTCCTTTGTCTTGCCCACATTGTGTAAGAGGTTGTTGTCCTGGCACCACACCGCCAGGTCTCTGACCTCCTCCCTGTAGGCTGCCTCATTGTCGTCTGTGATCAGTCCTACCACCGTCGTGTTGTCAGCAAACTTGATGATGGTGTTGGAGACGTGCGTGGCCATGCAGTCATGGCTGCACATGGCGTACAGGAGGGGACTAAGCACACACCCCTGAGAGGCCCCCGTGTTGAAGGTCAGTGTGGCGGATGTGTTGTTGCCTACCCTCACACCCTAGGGATGGCCCGTCATGAAGTCCAGGATCCAGTTGCTGAGGGAGGTGTTCAGTCCCGGGGTCCTTAGCTTAGTGATGAGCTTGGAGGGCACTATGGTGTTGAACGCTGAGCTGTAGTCAATTAACAGAATTCTCTGGAATGAGAATTCAGGTTTCTGGAATGATGGTGTAAATGTGAGCCATGACCAGCCTTTCAAAGCATTTCATGCCTACGAATGTGAGTGGTATGGGGCGGTAGTCATTTAGACAGGTTACCTTGGCATTACTGGGCACAGGGACTATGGTGGTTTAATTGAAACATGTAGGTATTGAGTAACACAATATGTGTCATAATACCCATATAATGGAAATACGGTCAAACACGAAAATGGTTCCAATCGTTTTTCCACCATTCATTTTTCCATAGGGGATTTTAGAACTACAGTTGAAGTCGGAAGTTTACATACACTTAGGTTGGAGTCATTAAAACTCGTTTTTCAACCACTCCACACATTTCTTGTAAACAAACTATAGTTTTGGCAAGTCGGTTAGGACATCTACTTTGTGCATGACACAAGTAGTTTTTCCAACAATTGTTTACAGACAGATTATTTCACTTATAATTCACTGTATCACAATTCTAGTGGGTCAGAAGTTTACATACACTTGTAACGGGTTTCGTCCTCGTCTGAAGAGGAGTATGAAATGTCGGACCAATGTGCAGCGTGGTAAGTGTCCATTTTAATTATTATAAAACTGAACACTAAACAATACAAAATAACAAAGTGCAAAATACTGAAAAAACCCGAAACAGTCCCGTATGGTGAAAACACTAACACAGGAAACAACCACCCACAAAACACAAATGAAAAACAGGCTACCTTAATATGGCTCCCAATCAGAGACAACGACTGACACCTGCCTCTGATTGAGAACCATACTAGGCCAAACACATAGAAACAGACAACCTAGACATACAACATAGAATGCCCACCCACATCACACCCTGACCAAACAAAACATAGAAACATACAAAGCAATCTATGGTCAGGGCGTGACAACACTAAGTTGACTGTGCCTTTAGACAGCTTGGAAAATTCCAGAAAATGATGTCATGGCTTTAGAAGCTTCTGGTAGGCTAATTGACATAATTTGAGTCAATTGGAGGTGTACCTGTGGATGTATTTCAAGGCCTACCTTCAAACTCAGTGCCTCTTTGCTTGACATCATGGGAAAATCAAAAGAAATCAGCCAAGACCTCAGAAAAAAATTGTAAACCTCCAGAAGTCTGGTTCATCCTTGGGAGCAATTTCCAAACGCCTGAAGGTACCACGTTCATCTGAACAAACAATAGTACGCAAGTATAAACAGGATGGGAATACGCAGCTGACATACCTCACAGGAAGGAGACGCGTTCTGTTTCCTAGAGATGAACGTACTTTGGTGCGAAAAGTGCAAATCAATCCCAGAACAACAGCAAAGGACCTTGTGAAGATGCTGGAGGAAACAGGTACAAAAGTATCTATATCCACAGTAAAACGAGTCCTATATCGACATAACCTGAAAGGCCGCTCAGCAAGGAAGAAGCCACTGCTCCAAAACCGCCATAAAAAAGCCAGACTACGGTTTGCAACTGCACATGGTGACAAAGATCGTACTTTTTGGAGAAATGTCCTTTGGTCTGATGAAACAAAAATAGAACTGTTTGGCCAATGACCATCGTTATGTTTGGAGGGCATTCATTCCAACATATAATATCAATTGTAATTCATAACATATCATATGAAATGGGTGATGGATATCCACAAACTAATACATACCATATGAAACGTAACATATCATACTAAATTAAGTGTTTCAGATTCATGTACAGAATAATATGAAATGCTCTCAGGCCAGGTTGGCCTCAACTATTCTGTTGTAGTGAAAGCACTGTCAGCATCACATCACTTTTTACCATCACTTTCATTCATGTGATCCACAAGATTTTTTCATTAGCATCATGAAGACTGTTCCAAGTTGGGAGAAGAACCAAATGTGCTTGCCTGCATCTCTTTCGGGTTCAGCAGAAACTATTGACTGTCCTGACATACAAGTTGCTACTCCAAGTCAGATGGATCTGGAGAAGCAAACCTATTCTGTGTACCGTTCAATGCCTTCATTAGGGAGTTGCACCTAATGTGGTGATAACATACTGCAGTGATGTGTATCTAGTTTTTGTGTTTGACAAAGCCATTGTCCAGAAGTCAGGGTTTGAGAAGATCTTCACGTCTGGAGACATGATTTTGGCAAACAAAGGCTTCTTGATCCAGAGATTGATGCCTGCAGGAGTCACTGGGAACATTCCTCCATTCCTGAACCACAGAAGGTTCACAGAGAGTGAAATACATTACTAGTCAAAAGTTAAGACACACCTACTCATTCCAAGGTTTTTCTTTATTTGTACTATTTTCTACATTTTAGAATAATAGTGAAGACATCAAAACTATAAAATAACAAATATGGAATCATGTAGTAACATTTTTTTTTTTAAACAAATATAAATATATTTTATTTTTGAGATTCTTCAAAGTAGCCACCCTTTGGCTTGATGACTCCTTTGCACACTCTTGGCATATGGTACAGGTCGGGTACAGGTCCTCCGCTGACTGCACTTGGATGGGCACTTGGTTGGGCACGGCTGGCCGTACACTGCAGTTATTCTGCAATTACTGTGTCCAAAATACCACAGTCGACTGAAGTTACTGCACTTTTTACTGCAGTTTCAAAACTGCAATCTACCAGCAACTGAATTCAAATTATTTTTGAGTGACAATGACATTAACATATATTCAGCATGACATTCATGTGAGTGTTATAATATGATTACAACCTCAAATGAATGTGAAATTCACTAACATAGCTATGACAGCAATATACAGTGCATTCGGAAAGTATTCAGACGCCTTGACTTTTTCCACATTTTGTTACATTACAGCCGTATTCTAAAATTGAATAAATGAATTGTTTTCCTCATCATTCTACACACAATACCCCATAATGACAAAGTGAAAACAGTGTTTTTTGAAATCGATGCAAATTTATAAAAAATAAAAAACAGAAATACCTTATTTACATAAGTATTCAGACCCTTTGCTATAAGACTCAAAATTGAGCTCAGGTGCACCCTGTTTCCATTGACCATCCTTAAGATGTTTCTACAACTTGATTGGAGTCCAGCTGTGGTAAATTAAATTGATTGGACATGATTTGGAAAGGCACACACCTGTCTATATAAGGTCCCACAGTTGACAGTGCATGTCAGAGCAAAAACCAAGCCATAATGTCTGTAGAGCTCCGTGACAGGATTGTGTCGAGGCACAGATCTGGAAAAGGGCACCAAAACATTTCTGCAGCATTGAAGGTCCCCAAGAACACAGTGTACTCCATCATTCTTAAATGGAAGATGTTTGGAACCACCAAGACTCTTCCTAGAGCCATCATCCCGACCAAACTGAGGAAATGGGGGGAGAAGGGCCTTGGTCAGGGAGGTGACCAAGAACCTGATGGTCACTCTGACAGAGCTCTAGAGTTCCTCTGTGGAGCTGGGAGAACCTTCCAGAAGGACAACCATCTCTGCAGCACTCCACCAATCAGGCCTTTATGGTAGCCACTCCTCAGTAAAAGGCACATGACAGCCTGCTTGGAGTTTGCCAAAAGGCACCTAAAGGACTCTCAGACCATGAGTAACAAGATTCCTTGATGAAAACCTGCTCCAGAGCACTCAGGACCTCAGGCTGGGGCAAAGGTTCACCTTCCAACAGGACAACGACTCTAAGCACACAGCCAGTACAACGCAGGAGTGGCTTTGGGACAAGTCTCTGAATGTCCTTGAGTGGCCCAGCCAGAGCCCGGACTTGAACCCGATCAAACACCTCTGGAGAGACCTGAAAATAGCTGTGCAGCAACTCTCCCCATCCAACCTGACAGATCTTGAGAGGATCTGAAGAGAAGAATGGGAGAAACTCCCCAAATACAGGTGTGGCAAGCTTGTAGCATCATACCCAAGGAGACTCTAAGCTGTAATCGCTGCCAAAGGTGCTTTAACAAAGTACTGCGTAAAGGGTTTGAATACTAAAGTAAATTAGATATTTCAGTATTTAATTTTTAATAAATATGTATAATGTCTAAAAACCTGTTTTTGTTTTTGTCATTATGGGGTATTGTTTGTAAATTGATGAGAGAAAAAAACTATTTAATCAATTTTAGAATAAGGCTGTAACATAACAAAATGTGGAAAAAGTCAAGAGGTAGGAATACTTTCCGAATGCACTGTATTTATCATACTTCACGTTTGTCTGGGCTTATTAACAGTAGCCACTAGCCAGCCAACAGCCCTGGATGGGGCATTGCATCTTGGGAGTTGAAATGCACGCTGGGTATCATAGTATGCTGTGTAAAATGCATTGTATTTATATGCTGTGTAGACTATTGCAATATAAAAGACTCAGAAATTAAAGTGTTTTTTATGTCGTTTTGAAACTAAACTATTAATTTAATACATTCAATTATTTAGCTGTAATGAATGTCATTTGACCCAATATTATGATCATAATTTAGCAAATTGACCCTGATATGTATCAAATTACATTATAAAGCAGTTTTGATGTAATTGTAAAATGCTCTGGGTCTCAGATAGGCTTTTAAATAAGGAACATTTAAGATAGTCTTATATATAAATTTCCTCAAACATACAAGTATCTTATACCATTTTAAAGGTAATCTTGTTTTTAATCCCACCACAGTGTCTGATTTCAAAAAGGCTTTACAGCGAAAGCAAACGATTATGTTAGGTCACCGCCAAATCACAGAAAAACACAGCCATTTTTCCAGCCAAAGACAGGAGTCACAAAAAGCAGAAATAGAGATAAAATTAATCACTAACCTTTGATGATCTTCATCCGATGACACTCATAGGACTTAATGTTACACAATACATGTATGTTTTGTTCGGTAAAGTTCATATTTATATAAAAAAATCTCAGTATACATTGGCGCGTTATGTTCAGCAGTTCCAAAAACATCCGGTGATTTTGCAGAGAGCCACATCAATTTACAGAAATACTCATTATAAATGTTGATGAAAATACAAGTGTTATACATGGAAATATAGATAAACTTCTCCTTAATGCAACCGCTGTGTCAGATTTCAAAAAAGCTTTACGGAAAAAGCAAACCATGCAATAATCTGATAACGGCGCTAAGAGACCCATCAAGCCAAAAAGATATCCGTCATATTGTGAAAGTCAACAAAGTTAGAAATAGCTTTATAAATATTCACTTACCTTTGATGATCTTCATCAGAATGCACTCCCAGGAATCCCAGTTCCACAATAAATGTTTGTTTTGTTCGATATTGTCCATCATTTATGTCCAAATAGCTACTTTTGTTACCGCGTTTGGTAAATAAATCAAAACTCACGAAGCGCGTTAACAAAGAGAAGTGTATCTATAATTCCATGTATAATAGTTGTATCTTATCAATGTTTATCATGAGTATTTCTGTCAATTAATGTGGCTCGCTGCAAAATCACCGGATGTTTTGGAGGCAAAACATTACTGAACATAACACGCCAATGTAAACGAAGATTTTTGGATATAAATATGAACTTGATCGAACAAAACATACATGTATTGTGTAACATGAAGTCCTATGAGTGTCATCTGATGAAGATCATCAAAGGTTAGTGATTCATTTTATCTATATTTATGCTTTTTGTGACTCTCTTTGGTTGGAAAATGGCTGAATGCTTTCTGTGACTAGTTGCTGACCTAACATAATGATATGTTCTGCTTTCACCGAAAAGTGTTTTTGAAATCGGACACTGTGGTTGGATTAACGAGAATTTTATCTTTAAAATGGTGCCTAATACTTGTATGTTTGAGAAATTTGAATTATGAGATTTCTGTTGATTGAATTTGGCGCCCTGCAATTTCATTGGCTGTTGGCGAGGGGTTCCGCGATGGTCAAAATGAATTAAAGTCATTGCAAATGTACAAGGCTGTTTCTCCGCCTGAGAACCTACTAGAGCCACATAACTCACCATGCACTATCGACTTAAGCTCTAGAACAGGTTTCTAAAGCTTCAGAGCTCTAGGTCTGATGGTTCTTTGATGGTGCGAACGCCAGTATCCATTGCAGGCACTTTGTGTCTGTAAGCCCCACACTGTGTTACTCCATCCTTGCTGTGTGTGTGTGTGTGTTTCTTGGAAATCTGATGGTAAAAAAAATACTTATTTTCATGAGGGTTGCCTAATCACACATATGACATTTTGGAAAGATGTGACCTTTTTGACCCTTCTAAACAGCCCCTATGACCCCAATTTAATGCACTTCCGGTTATCACAGGAAGCTGAACGTAAACACATATCCTCTTTGGGGTAGGCTTTTACAGAATCCTGAGTTTCAAGTCTTTACGTTAAGAACTGACTGATTTACAGAGGGTTGAACGCAGTGTTTTTACCTAACTGCAGGTTGGTAAAATCAAAACACACGTGAATTTAACCACTTCCTGTTGCTCCAGGAAGCTTAGAATCAACACAGGTAGTCCTCATAGTGGCCTTATGGATTGTCATCGAAGCCAGTTTGATATGGCATTCATAACCCACATAGGACGCTAGGGGTCCGATTTTTGTATATTTTTTTAAATAACGTTCCCAAGGTAAACGGACTATTTCTCAGGTCCAGATCGTAGAATATGCATATAATTTACAGATTAGGATAGAAAACACTCCAAGGTTTCCAAAACTGTCAAAATATTGTCTGTGAGTATAACAAAACTGATTCTGCAGGCGAAAACCTGAGAAAATCTAACCCGGAAGTTATTTTTAAAATGTTTAAATCTGTGTTTCCTGGCCCGTCTTTCTTCCATTTAAAGGGGTATCAACCAGATTCCTTTTCCAATGGCTTCCTCAGGCTGTGACCAGGCTTTAGACATAGTTTCAGGCTTTTATTTTGAAAAATGAGCAAGATTTTTCAAAACTAGTCAGGTGTCTTCTGATTAGTTCCTGCGCGCGAGAGGGGTAGCTCTCCATTTTCTTTCTCTCTTTTATTGAATAGGTTACGGTCCGGTTTAAATATTATCGATTATGTTTGTTAAAAACAACCTGAGGATTGATTATAAAAACATTTGACATGTTTCTACGAACATTACGGATACTTTTTGGAATTTTCGTCGAACGGAACGAGGCTTTGGTTTTCTGAACACAACGCGCAACCCAAATGGCGTTTTTTTGTTATAAAAGTAATATTTATCGAACAAAAATAATATTTATTGTGTAACTGGGTGTCTCGTGAGTGCAAACATCCGAAGATTATCAAAGGTAAGCGATTAATTTTATTGCTTTTCTGACTTTCGTGACCATGCTAATTTGGGGCTAGCTGTTGTAGCATTGATTGATACACTCACAAAAGCTTGGATTGCTTTCGCTGCAAAGCATATTTTCAAAATCTGACACGATAGGTGGATTAACAACAAGTTAAGCTGTGTTTTGGTATATTTCACTTGTGGTTGCATGATTATAAATATTGTTAGTAATATTTTTGAATCTGATACGTTTGGGAAGACAGCAGCGACCGTGCAAAAAAGTAGGCACAAAATGAAGCCTGACTTAAATTTGAGGTGCTTTTAGGTGACAGCGGCAGAACAGTTAAGGCTAGAAGCATAATTCAACCACAGGAACATTGCTAAGGTCCTTCCAATCTGTGCAAGCCTAACCTTGACCATCTGGAATTAACCCTTAACTTCTCTGCGCTACGGATCCCTTTAGCGGGATCATTTTCCTAAACAACCGCTGAATTGCAGGGCGCAAAATATTACTAACAATATCGAGCTACGGTCAAGTGGGGCATCTCCTTGAACCCATTTGTCAACACTTTTAGTGTTGATTTCAGTCTGTCATTTTGGTGATGGTTCATCACTGTTTAATAAACTTATTGCAAACTGACAAAAGTTAGCCATCAAGTCAGCATCCATCAGTCAATAAGATATCATTCTGACACCAAACTGATACACATTGACACCAAATCCACTTTGTCCAACTCGTTTAGAAGCCAACCATCACATATTTCAGTGCAGGCCCAAAATTCATAGCGCCTTCTGTTAAAACCATAAAAAAACTTAAAACACATAGTTACGTTCTAGCTGCAGGTCCAGTTCTGACATTATGTATAGGCCTAGCTGAGGCGACCCCGAATCCCGAGTTTCGGCTCGATAGGTCATTCGGAACCCGAGCAGCAACCTTAATTAGTGCTGAAAATTCACTTTTTCCGGGCCTTGCTACGGGGTCCATGAATGAGCTATCGGACATGTCTCTCTGGGTTGAGGTGGTTTCAATGCACCTAGTCTTGTGATTCTGGGACTTTTCTAAATGTCGGAATTTTCGCGATGATCAAAATGAATTGAAGTCATTGCAAATGGACGAGGCTGTTTCTCGGCCTAAGAACCTTCTAGAGCCACATAACTCACTGTGCACTATCGACTTAAGCTCTAGAACTTGTGTATAAAGTTTAAATGCTCTAGGTCTGATGGTTCTTTGATAGTTCGAACGCAAGTAACTATTGCAGGCTCTATAAGCCTCCCACTGTGTCACTCCCCATTGACTGTGTGTGTGTGAATTCAGAAAATCACAGAAATCACGTAGAGCTCCGAAACCCGCCTTAACGGATTCATCTGAACACAATCCTAAACTGGATCTATAACTCTTTTGTTGAAAAAAAAACACATTTCTTTAACCATCACCGAACAGACAGAATTATTTCTCGTAAATTACAATAGATAAATGGCTGGTTCTTTTTTTCCTTACACCGTAGGTTCATGTACTTTGACGTGAAGCAGTCAAATTAGCGCTCTATTACCTTTTTTGACCTTTAATCCCAGAAAATGGGCCTTAACTCAAAAAGCGTTGAGGCCTCGACGCCATCTTGTTTCTGGGCTAAAAGCCCATTTGGCCAAACCTGTGCTCGTCGAGTTTCATCTTCAAATTCTTTTCCATTTAGGAGAAATGGCCATGTCACTTTGGTGATGTTTTGTCCATTTGCAATAAGCAGCCAGTCACCATCTGGTGGAATTTTCCCGGAACAGCGGAAAAATTACCAAAATTAAAAATGGTATAAAACGGAAACCAAATGTCCGAGAGACTTTATTTGATGACTTCCAGGAAGATCCGTCCCTGGGGAACGACCTGAGACAATCGGCCGATTATAAAAACACTTGTGGACGTCTAGTAATGGACCCTACATTTGCAATATGGAGATCCTCATCAACCATATGGGTAATGCCACCGGCGTCTTTTATGGTAATGACAGTGAGGATGACCCTTTACAACGTAAGCCAACTTATTATTCTTGACCATTGTATTTGACAAAGATATTCTAATTCTAATTGTAAAGACAATTGGCATGATGTTGTACAATATTTTATTGAAGAAAATCATCTTGGTCTCTTACATAGCTTAACCCTGGAACTTGAGGGCTTGAGGTCTCCTTCTACCTCCTTAATTGAGATGATCCCCCTCACCAAATCGCTGCAAAGGATCAGAACCTTTTCCTGTGACAGATGCAAGTATGAAACTCTCCGTTTAGAATTTAGATTTAAAGTTGGGTTGAAATATGATTTCGTGTAGGTTGTGTGTAGAAAAAACGTTATTTTACACTTGCATGTGTTCTTTTTTGTTGGCCTACTCAAGCCCAAACTAAAATCTGCACCGACCCGCCAGAAAACCTGTGCCAGTACCGCTAAGAAGCAAAAGGCTAAAATGCCCTGCAAGCCACCAAGTGTGAGGATGGGGAAACGGCAAACTAAAACGCTGCACAAGTCAGACCTTCAGATGAGAGATCCCCATCACCAAAATGCTGCAAGGCTCAGACCCTTTTCCTATGTCGAAAGTAAGTATGACATATTTATTTTTAACCATTTTTAATTATATTGAAACTAGGCTGTTTGATTTGGAAGGGAACTAATGTCAAAATACTTTGTTTCAGAAATAATTGTTAAAAATTATCCAATATCTCATCCGGTTGAGGAATTCGACTTCAACCTGAACGAGGCGGAGGACGATTTACTAAAGCTGGAAGAGCAGCTAATGGAGAAGGAGTTTTTTAAATACATGGTGAGAAAATAAAGGTGCAATATGCAGAAATCTATCCACAATTTCCTGGTTGCTAAAATTCTAATAGTTCGCCTAATTTCAGTTTATGTGACAAAACAAGCAAGCGTAGAGAATCATTGTACCATCTAAACCACTGTGAAATATATTTTAAATACCCACAACTATTGTATTTTCAACTGTTTGAAGCTGGTGTACAAAAACAAAAGTAAAATAGAAGAATGGGAAGCATAGAAATAGTGCACATAGAACAGATATACCGCTTCTTAGACTTGCTTTCAATGCGAATGACAGATCTATAACTCACATTTCTATATGAATTCTGTCGGGGTTGCCCAAAAAGTTAAATATTACAGCTTTAAATGTTTCATTGGTATGAGTTGAATGACATCATATTTCCATGTCGTACTGGATGGAAAAATCCTGTACATGTGTAATGCATTAGTGTCCTTTTGTAAAATTACAGATACAGAATCTCAAAGCTGAGAGACATCCCGGACTGGGTGAAGAGAGCAATGCACCGGTAAACTATTACCATATTTGTTTCAGTTTTAAATTAGGTCATGGTGTGTTGCTTGTAAGGTACATATGTTGTGTTCTATACAGAACCCTGACAACTGGCCTCATGTCAACGATGAATATGAAAGGAAACAAAGGGAAGAGGGCCTTTGAGAACTCCAACCTTTGCAGACATTATAGGTACAGTGGAGTCCAAATCATGACATTTTACATGACATTTGAATATCTTCTCCAGCTAATATTTGTTTTCCCCCTTTACAGCAGGTGTGAGTCTTTGCGAATCAAAAGCTACAGAGGCAAAAATAGTACAGGCAATGTCAACCTGCCTGAAATATGCACCTAACCGCAAGGGAGGCAGTGGGAGGGCCAATGAGTAAGGGAATGGAAGAGCTTAAGATGTTAAAAGCATCAAAGCCTGTTCCTACAGCACTTTTTATTGTTTATTATACACTACCGTTCAAAAGTTTGGGGTCACTTAGAAATGTCCTTGTTTTTGAAAGAAAAGCCCATTTTTTGTCCATTAAAATAACATTAAATTGATCCGAAATACAGCGTAGACACTGTTAACGTTGTAAGTGACTAATGTAGCTGGAAACGGCTGATTTTTTTATGGAACATCTACATAGGCTTACAGAGGCCCATTATCAGCAACCATCTCTCCTATGTTCCAGGAGTGTCCGCAACACACTTCATTGTTGACAATCCCTGTTGAATTCATGGTGTGATTTGATCAAATCAGATCACAATGTGTTCTTAACCTCACTCCAACATTTAAATGTAGTTGATTATTAGTTGAGTACTGTTTTCAAACTTGATAGTAATGAAATCAAAATAACTGTTGGCTGTGTTTTTGAGTGGGTGAATAAAGGTTGAATTCTCATTGATCAACGTCTCAACCAAATATTACCAGCATTTCCACGTTGAAATGACATGGTGTGCCCAGTGGGATATCTCTTTCTGGCACAAGCAATGGACCACTATGGGGAATATGAAGGGGAGCCCTTCACTATGGACAAAATGCTATTTTTAAATATGAATTCAAAGTATTTATTTAAATTTTTTAAATAGATTATTGGATGCAGTGTTATGTATTTTCTCCACCAATTCATCATTCATTTAATCCACAACCTGTGCTTTCTGTCACATCCAAACATGTCCTGTTGTATTGCATTGCTCATATTGCCTAATTGGTGGGAGTGCCTGCTTGGCACAGGTGCCTGCAATGTGAAATCAGGGCCTGTGTGTTTCCTTGAAAAGGTGTGTTTCCTGACTCTGTGGGAGAGCCATTAGTTTTAGCCACCAGCCATGTGTGTTTACTTTGTAGTCTGCAGTAAAAAAAAATACTTTTACAACTATTTCTTTCTCAGTTCCTCTTTTAAGCCTTTTAGATGACAAGGTATTGGCCAGCCTGTCACAGGGAACAAATAAAGTCATTCACTTTCCTCAAACCCTCTCTCTCAAAATAGCTAACGTGCCATCTACAGCTATTTGTTCCAAACTTAACCCAGAACACCAACAGCATTTTTCCTTTGCCAAGATAATCCATCCACCTGACAGGTGCTGCATATCAAGAAGCTGATTAAACAGCATGATCATTACACAGGTGCACCTTGTGCTGGGGAGAATAAAAGGCCACTCTAAAATGTGCAATTTTTTTGACACAACACAATGCCACAGATGTCTCAAGTTTTGAGGGAACGTGCAATTGGCATGCTGACTGCAGGAATGTCCACCAGAGCTGTTGCCAGATAATTGAATGTTAATTTCTCTACCATAAGCTGCCTCCAATGTAGTTTTCAAAAATTTGGCAGTACGTCCAACCGGCCTCACAACCGCAGGCCACGTGTAACCACGCATGACCAGGACCTCCACATCCGGCTTCTTCACATGTGGGATCGTCTGAGACCAACCACCTGGACAACTGATGAAACTGAGGAGTGTTTCTGTTGGTAATTAAAGCCTTTTGTGTGGAAAGACTGGCTGGGCCTGGCTCCCAAGTGGGTGGGCGTATAGTAGATTAGGGCCTTATAAATTTATTTAAATTCACTGATTTCCTTATATGAACTGTAACTCAGTAAAATAATTTAAATTGTTGCATGTTGCGTTTTATATTCGTGTTCAGCATATATTTGCCCATTGCAGAAGTGCTCAGAAAGTGACTTTCTTGGACCTGAATGCCAAAACATTCAGGAGATAAAGGTGCTCAAAATTCATCACTGGAAAAGATAAATGGTTGAGATTGATATAAATTAACAGCTACAAACAGAGTTGTCAAACTGTTTTATAATTTCTTTAATTATAATTTTTTTGAATAGAAATTGACATTTTTTTAACTTTAAACGTCAAATATCTAAAAACGCGAAAACTCCGATTTATTTCATGTTGTAGTTTAGTCCTATTTTACATGATCTGAGGTTTTTGTGTTGTGCCCACTATCGGTTGAGACACAACATGCTCTTGAATACAGGGTGGGTGTCAGGTTTTGTCTGATAAATGTTCTAAAATAGGCATAGAATTGAAATTCTGACTTTCAAATGGTGCCACAAAGACAGAGGTCCACAGATCAGATGAGGTTGACTTGAATGGGAATATCTGTTTTAAATTATACTGCCAATCCTCCATAGGAAACTTATTGAAATCATAGAAATATAGATAATAATATAGACATGACCATTTATGTTGACATTCAATGGTGGGTGGATTCGCGGCCATCTTTGTGGTAGTAATTAGAAGTAAAAATGTAAATTCAATTTAAATGTCAATGGTATGGTGTACCAGCTAAATTGTAGTGGTCTAAAGTGATAGGTCGATTCTATGAATTATATTTATATGATTGAAATGACACCCACTTTGTGTTCAAGAGCAAGTTGAGTCAGGCACAACAGATGGCGGGCACAACACAAAAACCTTGAAAGATGTAAGGTCTAAGCTACAACATAGGCAACTATGAAAAAAAACAGTTTTACACATTTTTGGATAATTTTCGTTAAAGGTAGAAAATGTTGTTTTTATTCAAAAACATATTTTTCAATAAATTAGAAAATAGTTTGACAACCCGGTTTGTAAGCTTCTAAATGATATCAAACTCAACCTTCTTTATTTTCCAGTAATGAAGACATGGATGTCTCATGGTATGGTGGGTTATGCAAATGAGCCAACTTTGAGCATCTCTATCTCTTGAATGCTTTGGCATTCAGGTCCAAAAAGTAACTTTCTGACAACTGTTAAATCAAAAGGGATGCTCTCAAAAAGTGATTGAATTCATATGGATTTACCCAAAAGTATGCCAATAACTAAACAACACATCAATATGACTTCTGATTGTATTTTTTTTATTGAACATGGCAAGTCAGTTAAGAACAAATTCTTATTTACAATGATGGCCAACACCGGCCAACACTTGGAGAATTGCGCGCCCCTCTATGGGACTCCCAATCACAGCCAGCTTGGATTTGAATCAGGGTGTCTGTAGTGACGCCTCTAGCACTGAGCTGCAGTGCCTTAGACTGCTGCACCACTCAGGAGCCCCTGAGTGTTTGTCTACAGGCATAGATTGATCTAATAAAATGTGCAACAAAACTAATATCTACCACCTGACAACAACAGATGGGGTCTGCTTCCAATTAATCAACTATTTGATATGAGCGTAGGAGTGACGTAGAGCAATGCGTACGGACCAATACATCACTGGGGACAAAGCTTCCTGCCATCCAGGACCTAAATACTATTCAGAGGAAAGCCCCAAAAATTGTCATATACTGTTCTCTCTGCTACTGCACGGCAAGCGGTACCGGTGCGCCACGTCTAGGACCAAAAAGCTCCTTAACAGCTTCTATCCCCAAGCCATAAGACTGCTGAACAATGAATCAAATGGCCACTCGGACTATTTACATTGACCCCCCCCCACCCCATTTATTTTTACGAAGCTGCTGCTTGCTATTTATTGTCTATGCATAGTCACTTTACCCCTACCTACATGCACAAAGTCTCTCGACTAACCTGTACCCCCGCACATTGACTCAATACCGATACCCCCTGTATATAGCCTTGTTATTGTTATTTTATTGTGTCACTTTTTATTATTTTAGCTAATTTGGTAAATATTTTCTTAACTCTTTCTGGAACTGCATTGTTGGTTAAGGGCTTGTAAGTAAGCATTTCACGGTAAGGTCTACTACACCTGTTGTATCCGGCGCATGTGACAAATAGTTTGATTTGATTCTACATTACTCTGCATGGCGTACCACAACTTCCTGGAATTGGAATTCCATTGGGATAGTGTGTAAAGTTTTCTTAGCACATACAGTGTTGTTCTGATTTTATTTATTTAACCCTTATTTTACCAGGTAAGTTGACTGAGAACACATTCTCATTTGATGGCCAAGTGCTCTTTTCCAGGTATTAAAGAATTCCGCCACAGTATTCCTCCTTGTACTACAGTAAAGGAACGCCAACCAGTAACGGAATCTTAAGGGATTTATAGGATTTGGTCGATTGGTGATTGTTTGACTATATGCATTATTTTATGTTTTAAAATGTGCAACAAAACTAATAATTACCACCTGACATTGTCAAAGTTGGGTCAGCATGATCCCATTCACTTTCTGATGTGAGTTTATTGTGGGATATATGCATTGGTTATGATGAGCTACTTGAAGCCGGGCTCGTGCACCCTGGGCCGAAGGCAGAGCCAGGCTGAGCTATGGTTAGGGTTAGGGTTGAGGACATTAAGCTAGGGTTAGGGTTATTGCTAGGGTTAGGGTTTGAGCAGGGGTGTGGACGTTAAGCTAAGGTTAGGGTTATTGCTAGGGTTAGGGTTGAGATAGGTTGTGGACATTAAGCTATGGTTATGGTTAGGGCTAGAGTTATGGCTAGGGTTAGGGTTGAGCCAGGGTGGGGACATGAGACAAGAGTGTAGAGACATGGCAGGGGTGAAAGAAGATTTCATTTCTTCCCGGTACAGGACCTCCTATGTATGCGTGGGCCTAGTCGTAAAGGTTTGTCAACTTTTAAAATGTATTACCTTTTATTGTGGCATAAACAACCAGTCATTATGTTTTCATCTAATGGTCGAACTATCACTTCAAATGGCACCTTTACTAGGCTACCCACACACGTTCATCCACTTTTAACATACAGTATTTCCAGCCTCCAAACAGTGGTGAATGGAAAGAGAAATCTGTTATACAAAACAGCTAAAAGTTGAATGACACTGTCGGCCGCTCATCTCTGCCATGACAAAATGTGAGTGTTCTCGTCTAACCACATTGCATTTTGGAGTTTAGACTATATCACCCGTTTTCAAGTCCATTCGTACATTTTTCATGCCTCTGACATACGGTAATGATAAATAATGGTGTACGGGCCTACATTTGTCTTGACATTTTGTTTTAATTATTGTTTAGCAGCACCACATACCCCCACTATTTATTTTGCCTGGACACCATACTTTCACCCCTGATCCTAAACTCCACAAATAGGGCTCCTCCACTTCAACTCTACATGACTCTGTGGGATGCAACCAACTTCCTACATTTGTACCATTTAGCAGACAGGGGGACTAGGTTAAAGTGCCTTGCTCAAGGGCACATCAACAGATTTTTCACCATGTCGGCTCAGGGACTCAAACCAGAAACCTTTCGGATACTGGCCCAACGCTCTTAACCACTAGACTATCTGCCGCGCCGTCAAGCAGCAGGGGTTCCTTTCATGAAATTGGAGATACTATGTAATGGTTTCTTAGCTCTCTTAAAAGTGTATGAATTGTCAGCCAATTCCAACAGTTGAATCGTTAAATCTTTATTGTTGTAGCAAATTTGGAGGAAGCTATTATAGACTATTGAAATGCAGCCCTTGTCTTCCTTGTCTGTCAGAGGCTTGCAGTTTTGACAAGGGGGAGGCTATAAAAACACTGATGCTTGACACAGAATCCCCTTTGGGCACTGAATGATTTATTAATAGAAAAAAAGGACACATTTTAACGTTTCACCTCAGGAAGTGGGGTAAACGGCGAATGTTATGAGAGGATGAATAATGTATTGAAATGTAAATGAAAAATGCATGACCTGAAAAACAAATATCTCAGAATTATTTCTCCCACTTTACCTCACCAAAACTTGCCTACATTTATCTTAAAACATCTTAAAAGCATTCCTGGCCAAATAGAGAAAAGTTCAATTGTTTGCTATCTTGATGATGATCATGATTTTGGAATTCCGTTTGTTTAGAATCAGGCCGATTGAAAGCAGGACTACTCTCCCTCTCGCTGGCTGCTCTGACAGCTCTCTATCGATTGCTGGTGTTTGCCAGGCCAGTGTTGTCTATACCAGGTCTTTCTGTGTGCTTCGTTTTAACAGTGGGATCTCGGGAGTCCTCACATCAAGCTCCAAGTTGTGTTCACATTTTACAGAGGTGGCCAGCCAGGTGACTGCAGTGGGTGGGACGTACACACAGGTAGTAAACCACACTCTCCTCTCTTACTCTATTCTCACTTCTCAGTTCGCCTCTCCTCTATTCTATGTTTTCCGCTGAATTCCTCTCCCCCCACTGGGCACAAACTGGTTGAATCAACGTTGTTTCAACGTAATTTGTCAATGTATTGTGACGTGGAATCTACGTTGGATTTTGAAAAATGTCATAAACGTAAACTGTTGTTTGCCATCATGGGATCCAAATTTAAACATAGACAAACCTTGCATAAAATAGGTTGAATTTGTACCTTTAAAACAACGTCAGATCTTCAATGTTATATCCACTATCAGAAATGTTTTAAAACTATATATAGACTGCGCAGCACCTCCAACTGGAGAATTGATCTATAGACAGGTACCCTTTTTATATTTATCACTGACTATTACAGATGTGCTATCGTGGCAATGATTGTTGAGCATTCTCCACTTAGCAACAGTATATCTATTTAGTTTTTATCAAAGTCATTTAGAAGGGTAGGTTTAACAGAGCAAATGAAATGTGACCATACTTTATCATTCATATATCATCAATGATGCTATTTCGGACTACAGTTTATACGTAGCATTTGCAAAGTCATCAACATCTATAGATTAAATTCAACCAAGGATTCCACAAAAAATGGCAATACATCGGTTTAGGGTTTTAAGCTCTGGTTGATTTCAAATGTAATGATATTTAGTGGTACTGAATTGTGTTTTAAGTGTCAATGCAACAAAATATCACCATTTGAAGGAGATGTATCTTCTGCTTGGATAGTTAGTCTGGCTTTAATTCCAGTTTGTTTTCAAGCTAATAATTGATATGCTGTATTCATGTCTCCATCTCAACCAAACATTTGTTGAAGAATAGGACTAAATCAAATCAAACTTATTTAAAGTGCGTTTAAAGTTTGATTTGATCCTATTCATTAACTTTGATTCAGGTGTCCATCTCAACCAAAAATCTAACATATAAATTATTCATTTGTAGACAAACTGGAATTAGTCAATCAGTGGCACAGATGGAACTATCCAAGCAGAAGATAAATCTCCTTCAAATGTTGATATTTGGTTGCCTTGACAACCAAACATACAATTCAAGATCACTTTTTGAAATACAATAAATAGCCTATTGTCAACAAGTTAACAAATTACAAGTTGGATTCACGTCTCCAACTCAACCAAAAATAAAAGTTAAAGAATTCACATTTTTCAACATGTTTTTTACAAAAGGATAAACTTGGATTTTTTTGCCATGGACATAGGCAAGATGCTACACTCCACACCATGGCCTTCACTCCAGATCAAACCTATAACCTAATTTTGGACAAAATGAACTGTAATGATGTGCGCTGAGAGTCGGGAAGCAAATTCAGGGAGGGAGTGTTTTAATAAATAAACGCAATATAAAACACAAACAATGCACAGACTTACTTAACAATGGAACAGAAACAATAACACATGGGGAAGGAACCAAAGGGAGTGACATATATATATATATATAGGGAAGGATCAGGGAGGTGATGGAGTCCAGGTGAGTCTGATGATGCGCAGGTGCGCGCAACAATGGTGACAGGTGTGCGCCATAACGAGCAGCCTGGTGACCTAGAGGCCGGAGAGGGAGCACATGTGACATTAACTGGACAGATTACTGGTACCAAGGTTTCCTGTTTCCAAGCTATACGGAGGGTGCTCTAGCAAACAAACAGCAGAGACCTGAGGACACCATCCAACCTGGAACTGAGTGAGTAGTGTTTGATCTGATGCTATTTTGAAAGCCAAGAAAAAAAAGAAGAAAAAAAAGTACATTACAATGATAGATTTTACTTTATGGGGACTGAATGCTCAGTTAAGGCTGCCAGGCTTGCTAGGACAGACCAGATACCACTTCAATTAGCACTGAGGTGGGAAGTGAACGGTGTGGAGGCCTTTGGGCACCACAAGTGGCAGGAGTCCCCTTTGAAGCCCCCTCCTGCTTTCCAAAGACCATCCAGTGGCATTTTCTACAAGAAATCTGCCCCCAGAAATAAAAGCTTCTCCCAAGTGGATGTGACACCTACTCCCGTTGCCTGCTGCACTGCTGCTTGGATTCCACCTGGCAATCTGTTCACCGTCTGTCCTGGCCTGTCTCCCCCTGTCTGGTACAGGTACCCCAACCACACTCCCCCCTCTCTCCCGAGCTGTCGCTCGCCTCCAGCACGCACGCACTGATGGGGCGAGTGACTCTGAACTTACAATAGCCCCTAGTGTCACGCCCTGACCATAGAGAGCCATTCTCTATGGTGTAGTAGGTCAGGGCGTGACTAGGGGGTGATCTAGTATATCTATGTCTATGTTGTGTTCTAGTTTCTGTTTCTATGTTGGTGTTTTGCATGATTCCCAATTAGAGGCAGCTGGTAATCGTTGTCTCTAATTGGGGATCATATTTAAGTAGTTATTTTTCCCACCTGGGTTTGTGGGATCTTGTTTATGTTGAGTTGCCTGTTAGCACTTCATTGACTTCACGGTTCGTTCATTCTTTATTGTTTTGTGCGTTTCCATTAATAAACATGTGGAAACCATATCACGCTGCACCTTGGTCCGATAATTCTTACGAAGAACGTGACACCAAGTCGTTGTATATTTCATTTTTTTCTTGTGCATTTTGCTATTTGCCTCATGACTCCTGCATGCTTTGTTGACTACAAACTTTCTTTACCCAACTGTGGGACAGACTATGTTTGTTCCCACACTCGGGACTCTAACTCTCTATTGGTTAAGTTCCCCGGGGTACACATCACATACAAACTGACATGGTCCACCCACACAGACAGTGTGGTGAAGAAGGCTGAAGAAAGGCTGAAGAAATTTGGCTTGTCACCCAAAACCCTGACAAACTTTTACAGCAAACTTACACAATCGAGAGCATCCTGTTGGGGTGTAGCACCGCCCTCAACCGCAAGGCTCTCCAGAGGGTGGTGGGGTCTACACAACACATCACCGGGGGCAAAATACCTGCCCTCCATGACACCTACAGCACCCGATGTCATAAGAAGGCCAAAAAGATCATCAAGGACATCAACCACCTGAGCCACTGCCTGTTGACACCGCTATCATCCAGAAGGCGAGGTCAGTACAGGTGTATCGAAGCTGGGGCCGAGAGATTGAAAAACAGCTTCTATCTCAAGGCTATCAGACTGCTAAACAGCAATCACTAACACAGAGAGGCTGCTGCCTATATTGAGACCCAATCACTTGACACTTTAATAAATGGATCACTAGTTACTTTAAACAATGCCAGTTTAAATAATGCCACTTTAATAATGTTTACATATCTTACATTACTCATATCACATGTATATACTGTATTTTATACCATCTATTGCAACTTGCCTATGCCACTCTGCCATCGCTCATCCATATACTTATATGCACATATTCTCATTCACTCCTTTAGATTTGTGTGTATTAGGTAGTTGTTGGGGAATTGCTAGATTACCTGTTAGATATTGCTGCACTGTCGGAACTAGAAGCACAAGAATTTCACTACACTAGAATTAACATCTGCTAACCATGTGTATGTGACCAATAACATTTGATTTGATTTGGTTACACAGACATTCGGCCTCCCATCCTATTCTGAGAAAGATTTAGGGAGTCCCATTGCTTTAGGACTTGGTCAGGGGAGAGCTTAAGGGGCCAGGAGAGAGCTTAAGGGGCCAGGAGAGAGCTTAAGGGGCCAGGAGAGAGCTTAAGGCAGGTAGTGTACAGGCCGGTGCTGATGGAGGACGATAGCACCCATTAACAGTCAACAAAGAGCCATTTGAAAGTTTAATATTTAAAAACAGAAAATCAAATTGTTTGGGGACAGACTTGGTGGAGACAACCGAGCACTGAAGGTGATCCTTGGTAAAGATTGCCACTCCCCCACCTTTGGAAGATCTGTCTTGCTGAAAAAGGTTATAACCAGAAAGGTTAACATCAGTATTCAAAACACTCTTCCTTAACCACATATCAGTAATGACCAACACATCTGGATTGGAGCTGTGAGCCCACACTTTCAATTGATCCATTTTAGGTAATAAGCTTCTAGTGTTAACGTGCAGAAAACCCAGGCTTGTACGAGAGCAGAAATCAGTGAAGCAGATATCAGAGCACAAGTCAGAATTGGGGCCAGCAACTGTAGATGGGCCAGGGTGTACATGCACATTTCCAGATATTATCAACAGTAATACAATCAAGGCACGGCAGAGGACAGGGAGAGCTCTGCAGTGCTGATTTATGACATCTCAATGTGCATCAAATGGCAACAAGATCATATTGTACAGCAATTTCATCAGGTAACATGAATACAAAACCAACGAGAGGTGTTTAGATTATTACAAATCCCACAAAGTATGACTCCAAACACCCAGAAAACGCTACTCTCCTTGATGTTATCCTCACAAATAATCCTGATACAGTAGGTATCAGTCTGGTGTTTTCAGTAATGGCCTTAGTGATCACTGTTTTACAGCCTGTGTTCGTAATGGCTGCTCAGTGATTTGTACTGATTTGTTATAGACACTTGCTAAAAAACTTTAATGAGCAAACCTTCCTTCATGAACTGGCCTCTGTAAAATGGTATAGAATCAGCTTGATCCCCTCTGTCAAAGACTCTTGGACCTTCTTTTTTTATATTTTCAGTGGTATTGTTAACAAACACGCCCGCATAAAGAAAATGAGAATTAAAAACAGGCTCAGCCCCTGGTTTGACCGTGATCTTGCAGAGTTACTGTCACGATGCATAAGGATGGGAGACAGGCGCAGGAATACGTAATAGGGTTTTTAAATTCTCGACCCAAAACAAAAGAGCGAGGTGTAACCTCTAATATAATTCACGGGATGAAACCCATAATAAGTGCACAAAAATACAAGTAGCACCAAAAACCAAATAAAGCAGAGCACAGGTACTCACAAGACCAACGGACATAGGACAATGATCGACAAGCACAAAGGAGAACAGAGGGCACATATATACACATACTAATCAGGGGGAATGGGAACCAAGTGTGCGTAATGAGACAAAACAGTCCGTGGTTGGTGGTGATGATCCAGTTCAGTGACACCTAGAAGGCCGGTGACGTAGACCTCCGGAGCTGGAGTACCGGGGGGATCTGTGACAGTTAAACCCCCCCCCCCCCGACACCGGGACAACACCGGCCTCTGGGACGACCACAGGGACGCGGGTCGGTCAGGGCGCCGATGGTGAAAATCTCTGGTCAGCGATGCGTCCAGGATGTCCACTGCAGGAACCCAGCACCGCTCCTCTGGGCCGTACCCCTCCCAGTCGATAGGGTACTGGAGACGGCCAGCCCGCCGCGTGGAATCCAGGACTTCACGGACCGAGTACGCCGGACCTCCCTCGATGTCCAGATGAGGAGGCAGGCGTCACTGGGTCCAGCCTCAGCGAGGGGACCTGGCAGCACTGGCCTGAGGAGAGACACATGAAAGTTGGGTTAAATGCGGTAATCAGCAGGGAGTTGTAAACGGTATGTTACCTCATTAACCCTCCTCAGAACTTTAAACAGCCCCACAAACCACAGGCTCAGTCAGGGCAGGCGGAGGGGCAGGTTTCAGGTGGAGAGCCAGACCCGGGCGCCTGGAGTAACAGGCGCCTTACTGCTGTGGCAGTCGGCCTGTTCCTTGTGCCGAGGCATAGCCTGCTGGAGACAAGTGTGTGCAGCGTTCCAGGTCTCCTCAGTGCGCCAAAACCACTCATCCACTGCAGGGGCCTCGGTCTGGCTTTGATGCCAAGGTGCCAGGGCCGGCTGATACCCCAACACACACTGGAAAGGAGTGAGGTTAGTGGAGGAGTGGCGGAGGGAATTCTGTGCATACTCAGCCCAAGGAAGAAACTCCCCCGGCTGGATCTGACAGTAACACCTCAGGAACCTGCCCACCACCTGATTGACCCTCTCCACCTGCCCATTAAATTGAGGACGGTACCCGGAGGTGAGACTGACTGTGACCCTGTGGGCCACAATGTTCTCCGGGATCCCGTAGTGCTGGAAGACATGCGTAAAAAGAGCCTCTGCAGTTTGCATGGCAGACGGGAGCCCAGGCAGATGGAGGAGACAAGCGTTGGAAAACCGGTCCACAATGATAAGAATGGTGGTGTTTCCCTGGGAGGGGGAAAGTCAGTGACAAAGTCCACCGAGAGGTGAGACCAGGGGAAGGAGCTTTCCATAAGGGAGGTGTCTTAGACTGGGCACAACTGGAGACGTAAGAGACCCGGACGTCCCTAGCCAAGGTGAGCCCCCAGTACTTCTCAGTCAGGCAGGTGATGGTACGGCCTATCCCAGGATGGCCAGACACAGGCGCCGTGTGCGCCCAGGTAAGGAGGCGGTTCCGCACTCCAGTGAGCACGTAGGCGCGGTTCTCCGGGCACTGTGCAGGTGCGGGTTCCGTACGCAGGGCCTGCCATATGTCGGCATCCACGTCCCACACCACTGACGCTATGATACGGACCGGAGGGATAATGGGGGTCTCCTCTCCCTGCCTCTCCTCTGCATCATAGAGGTGAGACAGGGCGTCCGCCTTGATCTTCTTAAAGCTTGCCTATAGGAAAGCGTGAATTGGCACCTGGCGAAGGCTAGGTGGGCTCTATTCTGTCTTGGGTTTAGCCTCTTTGCTGCCCTGATGTACTCCAGGTTGCGGTGGTCCGTCCACACCAGGAAAGGGTGTTTAGACCCCTACAGCCAGTGCCTTCAGAGCCTTTTTTTACCGCCAAGAGTTCCCAGTCGCCTACGTCGTAGTTCCTCTGGACGGGGCTCAGCTTCTTGGAGTAGAAGGCGCAGGGCCACAGCTTTGGAGGGGTTCCGGTGTGCTGGGACAGCACTGCCCCGACTGCTACTTTGGAGGCATCCACCTCAACAATGAAGGTGTTCCAGCATGTAAGCAGTGGTGAAGCATGCCTTCAGCGTCTCGAACGCCTTCTCCGCTTCCCCCGTCCAACAAAGCTGTTGGGGACCTCCTCTCAGCAGGGAGGTAAGAGGTGCGACCACCATGCTGAAGCCCCGGATGAACCTCCGGAAATAGTTGGCAAACCCCAAGAATCGCTGCACTGCTTTCACAGAGTTGGGGATGGGCCAAGACCTGACTGCGCTAACACGTTGCTCTTCCATCTCCACTCCCTCCGTGGATATGAGGTAGCCCAAAAAGGACACATTTCTCTTGTTTAGCATATTTTCTGATTTATTTTTATTTCACCTTTATATAACCAGGTAGGCCAGTTGAGAACAAGTTCTCATTTACAACTGTGACCTGGCCAAGATAAAGCAAAGCAGTGCGACAAAAAACAACAACACAGAGTTACACATAAACAAATGTACAGTCAATAACACAATATAAAAATATATGTACAGTGTGTGCAAATGTAGAAGATTAGGGAGGTAAGGCAATAAATAGGCCACAGAGGCAAAATAATTACAATTTAGCATTAAAACCTTTTCTCAATAGGGGGTGCTGTTTTCACTTTGTAAAAATTTCATTCCCAAATTAAACTGCCTCGTACTCAATTCTTGCTCGTACAATATGCATATTATTATTACTATTGGATAGAAAACACTCTCTAGTTTCTAAAACCGTTTGAATTATATCTGTGAGTAAAACAGAACTCAAGTTGGAGCAAACTTCCTGTGAGGAAGTGAGAAATCTGAAATCAGGCAGGCTGTTCTGGGGTCAGTTTATTAATTTGCATGTCTTCTATTGGTCGAGATGCACTGCATACACCTTTCCCTAGATGTCAGCAAATAGTGAGAATTGGAATGGAGTTGCTAGGCAGATCTGAGGCCATATAAATGGGCTTGGAACGTGGGGTGCACTCTTTTCAACATTCGCCATGACGCAAGACAGACCTCAGGATGGCGTTCTGGAAAGCTCCCGTTATAGGCCTTAGATATATCCGTCTCTGATTTTATTCGATATAGGTGTTAAAGACATCATAATGTTGTTATTTTAAACCGAGTTATATCAGTATATTGCGATTTTCGAGTTGGGCACGTCTGGGCCACATGGCTAATGTTTACTGCTAATTCCAAAGTTGAAGGCGACAATCTACAACCGAGCAACGATTCTTTTGGACGAAGGACAACTTGCCCAAGATTCTGATGAAAGCTCATCAAAAAGTAAGAACTATTTATGATGTTAATTCGTTGTTCTGTTGAAAAATGTAAAACTCCTATTCCGCCATTAATTTCGGTGCGGTCTCACTTTAACGCACGCTGTATGTCGTAGTAACGTTAATTTTAAAAATCTAACACAGCGGTTGCATTAAGAACTAATGTATCTTTCATTTGCTGTCCAACCTGTATTTTTTAGTCAAGTTTATGATTAGTTAATGATTAGATTAGGTGCCTCTCCCAAGATTTCTCCCGACATTTTGTTGGCAGCTTGGCTACTATTCTCATTGTATAACCACAATTTGTGCCGCTAAATATGCACATTTTCGAACAAACTCTATATGTATTGTGTAATATGATGTTATAGGACTGTCATCTGAAGAAGTTTGAGAAGGTTAGTGAAAAAATGTATATCTTTTGCTGGTTTATTCGTTATCGCTATTGTTGGCTTGAATCAATGCTGTTGTGTGGTTGGCTATTGTAGTAAGCTAATATAATGCTATATTGTGTTTTCGCTGTAAAACACTTAAAAAATCTGAAATATTGGCTGGATTCACAAGATCTTTGTCTTTCATTTGCTGTACGCTGTGTATTTTTCATAAATGTTTTATGATGAGTATTTAGGTAATTCACGTTGGTCTCTGTAGTTATTCTAGTTGCTTTGGTGAGAGTTGTGATGGTGGCTGCAATGTAAAACTATGATTTATACCT
This sequence comes from Salvelinus namaycush, assembly GCF_016432855.1. Lineage (NCBI taxonomy): Eukaryota > Metazoa > Chordata > Actinopteri > Salmoniformes > Salmonidae > Salvelinus > Salvelinus namaycush. The sequence continues at coordinate 19,354,586 of NC_052330.1, read as the reverse complement.
GAAATATGCACCTTTTTCTAACAAAACATATGCTATACAATAAATATGTTATCAGACTGTCATCTGATGAAGTTGTTTCTTGGTTAGTGACTATTTATATCTTTATTTGGTCGAAATTGTGATAGCTACCTATGCAGGAAAAAAATTGTGGAAAAAAAAAGTTGTGTCTTTTGCTATCGTGGTTAGCTAATAGAAATACATATTGTGTCTTCCCTGTAAAACATTTTAAAAATCAGAAATGATGGCTGGATTCACAAGATGTGTATCTTTCATCTGGTGTCTTGGACTTGTGATTTAATGATATTTAGATGCTAGTATTTACTTGTGACGCTATGCTAGGCTATGCTAGTCAGCTTTTTTACTGATGGGGGTGCTCCCGGATCCGGGATTGTGATGAAGTAGAAGTTAACAATGGAGTGAGAGATGTACAGATGATGATGTGCAAGTAGAGATATTGGGGTGCAAAAGAGCAGAAAAGATAAATAACAATATGGGGATGAGGTAGTTGGGTGTGCTATTTACAGATTGGCTGTGTACAGGTACAGTGATCGGTAAGCTGCTCTGACAGCTGATGCTTAAAGTTAGCGAGGGAGATATAAGACTCCATTTTCAGAGATTTTTGCAATTCGTTCTAGTTATTGGCAGCAGAGAACTGGAAGGAAAGGCTGCCAAATGAGGTGATGGCTTTGGGGGTGACCAGTGAGATATACCTGCTGGAGCATGTACTACAGGTGGGTGTTGCTATGGTGAGCAGTGAGCTGAGATAAGGCGGGGCTTTACCTAGCAAAGACTTATAGATGACCTGGATCCAGTGGGTTTGGCGACGAATATGAAGCGAGGGCCAGCCAACGAGAGCATACAGGTTGCAGTGGTGGGTAGTATATGGGGTTTTGGTGACAAAACGGATGGCACTGTGATAGACTACATCCAGTTTGCTGAGTAGAGTGTTGGAGGCTATTTTGTAAAGTCAAGGATCGGTAGGATAGTCAGTTTTACGAAGGTACGTTTGGCAGCATGAGTGAGGGAGGCTTTGTTGCAAAAAAGGGAGACGATTCTAGATTTTATTTTGGATTGGAGATGCTTAATGTGAGTCTGGAAGGAGAGTTTACAGTCTAACCAGACACCTAGGTATTTGTAGTTGTCCACATTGTCAGAACCGTCCAGAGTATTGATGCTAGTCGGGCAGGCGGGTGCGGGCAGCAATCGGTTGTGGAGCATGCATGTAGTTTTACTAGCATTTAAAAGCAGTTGGAGGCCACGGAAAGAGTGTTGTATGGCATTGAAGCTCGTTTGGAGGTTTGTTAACACCGTGTCCATAGAAGGGCCGGATGTATACAGAATGGTGTTGTCTGCGTAGAGGTGGATCAGGGAATCGCCAGCAGCAACAGCAACATCATTGATATATACAGAGAAAAAAGTCGGCCCGAGAATTGAACACTGTGGCACCCACATAGAGACTGCCAGAGGTCCGAACAACAGGCCCTCCGATTTGACACACTGAACTCTGTCTGAGAAGTAGTTGGTGAACCAGGCGAGGCAGTCATTTGAGAAACCAAGGCTATCGAGTCTGCCAATAAGTATGCGGTGATTGATACAATTGAAAGCCTTGGCCAGGTCGATGAAGATGGCTGCACGATCGATTATCGTAGATTTATCGGTGGTGATTTATCGGTGGTGAATGGGGCATGCTTATCCTAGCCTCGGTGCAGTGGGCAGCTGGGATGAGGTGCTCTTATTCTCCATGACCTTTACAATGTCCCAAAACCTTTGGGAATTAGTGCTACAGGATGCAAATTTCTGTTAGGAAAGCTAAGACTAGCTTTTTCAAACTGACTGTGTATATTGGTTCCTGACTTCCCTGAAAAGTTGCATATCGCGGGGGCTATTTGATGTTAATGCAGAACGCCACAGGATGTTTTTGTGCTGGTCAAGGGCAGTCAAGTCTGGGGTGAACCAAGGGCTATATCTGTTCTTAGTTCTACATTTTTTGAATGGGGCATGCTTATTTAAGATGGTGAGGAAAGCACTTTTAAAGAGCCAGCAGGCATCCTCTACTGACTGAGGTCAATATCCTTCCAGGATACCCGGGCCAGGTCAATTAGAAAGGCCTGCTCACTGACATGTTTTAGGGAGCATTTGACAGTGATGAGGGGTGGTCGATTGACTGCAGACCCATTACGGACGCAGGCAATGAGGCAGTGATTGCTGAGATCCTGGTTGAAGACAGCAGTGTATTTAGACAGTGTATTTAGAGGGCAAGTTGGTCAGGATGATATCTAAGAGGGTGCCCATGGTTACAGATTTGGGGTTGTACCTGGTTCCTTTATAATTTGTGTGAGATTGAGGGCATCGAACTTAGATTGTAGGACGGCCGGGGTGTTAAGCATGTCCCAGTTTAGGTCACCTAACAGTACGAACTCTGAAGATAGATGGGGGGCAATCAATTCACGTATGGTGTCCAGGGCACCGCTGGGGGATGAGGGGGGTCTATAACAAGCGGCAACGGTGAAAGACTTGGATTTGATGGATTTTGGATTTTTAAAAGTAGAAGCTCGAATTGTTTGGGCAGAAGACCTGGATAGTATGACAGAACTCTGGAGGCTATCTCTGCAGTAGATTGCAACTCCGCCCCCTTTGGCAGTTCTATCTTGTTAGAAAATGTAGGGGATGGAAATTTCTGGATTTTTGGTGGCCTTCCTAAGCCAGGATTCAGACACAGCTAGGACATCAGGGTTGGCAGAGTGTACTAAAGCAGTGAATAAAACAAACTTAGGCAGGAGGCTAACCTCTATATCACCAGAGGAACAAAGGAGGAGTTGGATAAGGGTGCGGCTAAAGGCTATAAGAACTGGTCATCTAGTGCTTTCACAACAGAGAGTAAAAGGAGCAGATTTCTGGGTGTGGAAGAATAGATTCAAGGCATAATGTACAGACAAGGGTATGGTAGGATGTGAGTACAGTGGAGGTAAACCTAGGCATTGAGTGACGATGAAAGAGGTTTTGTCTTTTGAGGCACCAGTTAAGCCAGGTGAAGTCAACGCATGTGTGGGGGGTGGGACAAAAGGGCTATCTAAAGCATATTGGGCAGGGCTGGGGGCTCTACAGTGAAATAAGTAAAAAATAATTATCCAAAACAGCAATAGACAAGGCATATTGACATTAGGGAGAGCCATGTGTAGCCGAGTGATCATAGGGTCCAATAAGTAGCAATAGGTGAGTCAGGGAGCCGATTGAGTAGTCGCTGCTACGCTAGGCGAGCTGGAAACACAACGATTCAGACAGCTAGCAGGCCGGGGCTAGCAGATAGGTCTTCGGCGAAATCGCAACAGAAGAGCCTGTTGAAACCACCTTGGACGATTACGTCGGCAGACCAGTTGTGATGGATCGGCGGGGCTCCATGTCAGCAGTCAAGGGTCCAAGCCAATTGGCAAAAGAGGTATTGTAGCCCAAGAATTAGCCAGGAGACCTCTTCAGCTAGCTGGGAGATGGGGCTAGTTTGAGGCTAGCTCAAGGCCAACTGGTGCTTGCTTCAGGACAGAGACGCTAGCCTGGAATAGCCACTCAGCCACTCAGCCACTGCGATGATCCAGTGTAAAGGTTCAGAGCTTGCGGTAGGAATCCGGAGATGTGGTAGAGAAAAAGCAGTCCGATATGCTCTGGGTTAATATCGCGATATGGATCATGCTCCAACAGTCTTCCCAGCAGAGACCTGACTAACGAGACATGCTGGGCACGGTTAGCAGAATAGACCAAAATGTAATCCATATAAACCACTACGCCCCATCCCAGCATGTCCCGAAACACTTTGTTAATAAAGGCCTGGAAGACGGAAGGAGCATTAGACAGGCCAAAGGGCATGACGAGATGACGAGATTGTAGGCCCTCCTCAAGTCCAGTTTTGTGAAGTATTGCTTCTCTTGCATTTGTTCGATGATGGTTGGGATGAGGGGTAAAGGATAGCTGAACTTAACGGTGGTTTTATTCTAAAGTCAATGCAGGTTTTGTTCTAAAATCAATGCAGGAGCACAGTCCCCCATCTTTCTTCTTCACGAAATGAAGCTTGAGGAGGCTGGTGACGTAGAGGGGCGGGACAGCCTCCTGCTAGAGGCTCTGCTGTACGTAGGTCTCCATGGCCTCGGTCTCCGCATAGGAGAGGGGATAGACGTGTCCTCTCGGGAGGGCTGCATGTAGCCTGGGTCTTCGAGAAAACCCGGTGCAGATCCTGGTACTCTTCCAGTAAATTCACTTGAGGGGCTTGGTCCGCACTTTCCACCATAGTGGTGTTGACAGACACCACGAGAAACTTCCCCTGACACCCCCGTGAACAACCCAGCAGTCTCTTCTCGGACCAGGAAATAACAGGATTATGCCAACTCAACCAAAGGAGACCTAAAACAACAGGGTGCGTGGGGGTGTCTATAATCAAAAAGGTGATCTGTTCTAAATGAGTGTCATGGGTCAGCAGAGAAACGGGAAACATGATGTGATGTACGAGCCCTGCCCCTATTGGATGATTATTCAGGGCTCTAACCAGAATGGGTGACTGTAGCGGAACCAAGGGATGCGCAATGCAGTGGCCAGTTCACTAACAGATTCCCAGCAGCTTCCGAATCAATAAGAGCTAACGGGAGTGAGGGGCTAGGGTATTCAGGGAATTTGATGAGAAAACACAACGGTTGAGTTGACAGAAAAGGAGGGGAGATCTTGCATCCTGCCTGGGTTGGAGCAGGGGAATTCCCTGGCTTGTCACCTCCTCGCCTATTAGTGGATAGAGGGCAGGTTGGGGGAAAATAACTCCTTTCTCCACCATAGGAGCAGAGTCCCAGATTTCTCCTTCTCCTATGCTCTGTCTCGGGCAAGCATGCAGAGCCCACCTCCATCAGCTCTGGCCACGGAGCAGGTGTAGCCATGGGCTCTGGAATCCGTGCAGGTCCTCGTCAGGACCGCAGGAGGTTGTCCAACCGGATTTCCATGCTGATGAGCTGGTCGAGTGACAGATTGTCATCACAGCAGGCTAACTCCATCTGTACCTCCTCCGCAGTCCGCTGCGGAACATGGTGACCAGAGCCGACTTGTTCCATCCAGTGGAGGCCGCGATGATCCGGAACTCCAGGGCGAACTCCAAGGCGGTCCTAGATCCCTGGTGTAGTCGGAGTAGGCGCTCACCCGCCTCTCCACCCTCCACAGGATGATCAAACACCGGGCGGAAGAGGAGGTGGAAGCGCTCGTAGGACTCGACCTCGGGTCCGTCCGTTTCCCAGACCCCGGCACCCCAGTCCAGGGCCCTTCAGTGCTGAAATGACGGTGGCAACCCTGTTGGTAGGCCGTCATTGTAAATGATAATTTGTTCTTAACTGACTAGCCTAGTTAAATAAAGGTTAAATATTTATATATTTAAAATCAATTCTTATCAGACTGAAACTTTACCAGTGTCAACGGTTTGGTGAATGGATAAGGCGGAGTCAGGCGCAGGACACAGGTATGAGTAATAAACAGAATTTACTCAAAATTCAAGCAATGTTCCAACAAGGAAAAATACAGATATCCAGAGCACAAAAATAACGAACCCACATGACAACAACAATCACGCACAAAACAGAAAGGGAAGCCAGAGTTAAATAAGGAACATTGATTATGGAATGGAAACCAGGTGTGTATAATGAAGACAAAACAAAACGAAAATGAAACCTGGATCGGTGGCGACTAGAAAGCCGGTGGCGTCAACCGCCGAACGCCGCCCGAACAAGGAGAGAGACCAACTTCGACGGAAGTCGTGACAACCAGTTGAAAGTATACATAAATACAATATATTTTTGCATTAGAAGTTTTATTTATTTTAAAATTAAAATATGCAAATGAGGCAACACCTCCTTAAATATGTGCTAATTTGCATATTAAGAGAATTCATTTTTCAACACATTGCTTCAAGGCAGAATGTTTTTTTTTTGTTTTATTGTGATAAGACACTCAGTGGTCAGACCTTTACAGAACAGTTCATCAAAATATTGTCATTTCATGGAATGATTTATAAAACACTATTCACATGTATGATGGATGCATATTTTCCGTATATTTACAGATAAAATTACACTTAAAATCAAAATGACACAAGATATTTAAAAAAGCCTCTGTATAAGTCTGACTATAAGATCTAAGAACTTGGGATGTGTGGGATAATTTGAATGCACGTCCTTAGTAGACTGAAAAAAATGAATTGCCGCATGGGAAAATGGCCGTTAAAAACAGGCTAATGCAATTAAAAAGTACTTTCCATAAATATTACCATTTGTCACATTAATTAATCTCATATTTATATATCACTTCTAAACTGACAAATAAACATCAAATACACATTTTACAAATACATTAGCACATTTAAGACATTTGTTTCAAGCAATAGAGCATATACTTTGAATACTGGTATGTTGGGAAAATCTGCAGTTTTGAGCAAATTCTCATATCAATTTGTCACATACGAGGCTTTTGTATGGCTGGTGAAATGTGCAGATCATTAATCAGCTATGCCTGCCCCTCTGAGTTGTTGCTGGGGCCTCTACTTTCTTGACTATGTCATGGCACACTCTGAAGCAGCATCAGCTCTCACAACTCCTCTTTGATCGCTTTGTGTCACCAAAGCGCTGTCAAGACTCAATTTGTACATCACATTTGATATAGCAGTGGCTCCCTCATTGAACATGGAAACTGCCATACTGGCTGCTGCGTCAATGCAGCTTTTGCCCACGAAGACCGTTTTGGGGCATTACTACCATTTTACAGAGTTCAGACATTCATTTGCATTCTGTGTTCCTCCGTGCTGCATTATTTTCAGGAGGTTATCATTTGACATCCTATGATATAAAGATACCATTTCATGTGCAACCTCTCTTCAAAAAATATATGGCCTCCATGGATCTTCACCATTTCTAGGGCTTGCTGGTACCAGCACCAAGATGACTAGCATCTACCGTGATTAGGGATTTTGTCTATTTTGTTTAAACTCAGTTTTTCACAACTCCTGACATTTATTAATCCTAGTAAAAATTCCCTGTCTTAGGTCAGTTAGGATCACCACTTATTTTAAGAATGTGAAATGTCAGAATAATAGTAGAATCTTTTATTTCTTTCATCACATTCCCAGTGGGTCAGAAGTTTACATACACTCAATTAGTATTTGGTAGCATTGCCTTTAAATTGCTTAACTTTGGTCAAACGTTTCGGGTAGCCATCCACAAGCTTCCCATAATAAGTTGGGTGAATTTTGGCCCTCCTTGCTCACACACGCTTTTTCAGTTCTGCCCACAAATTTTCTATGGGATTGAGGTTAGGGCTTTGTGATGGCCACTCCAATACCTTGACTTTGTTGTCCTTAAGCCATTTTGCCACAACTTTGGAAGTATGCTTGGGGTCATTGTCCATTTGGAAGACCCATTTGCGACCAAGCTTTAACTTCCTGACTGATGTCTTGAGATGTTGCTTCAATATATCCACATAATTTTCTTACCTCATGATGCCATCTATTTTGTGAAGTGCACCAGTCCCTCCTGCAGCAAAGCACCCCCACAACATGATGCTGCCACCCCGGTGCTTCACGGTTGGGATGGTGTTCTTCGGCTTGCAAGCCTCCCGCTTTTTCCTCCAAACATAACAATGGTCATTATGGCCAAACAGTTCTATTTTTGTTTCATTATACCAGAGGACATTTCTCCAAAAAGTACGATCTTTGTCCCCATGTGCAGTTGCAAACCTTAGTCTGGCCTTTTTTTATGGATGTTTTGGAGCAGTGGCTTCTTCCTTGCTGAGCGGCCTTTCAGGTTATGTCGATATAGGACTTGTTAAACTGTGGATATAGATACTTTTGTATCTGTTTCCTCCAGCATCTTCACAAGGTCCTTTGCTGTTGTTCTGGGATTGATCTGCACTTTTCGTGCCAAAGTACGTTCATCTCTAGGAGACGGAACGCGTCGCCTTCCTGAGCGGTATGACGGCTGGTGTTTATACTTGCGTACTATTGTTTGTACAGATGAACGTGGTACCTTTAGGCATTTGGAAATTGCTCCCAAGGATGAGCCAGACTTGTGGAGGTCTTGGCTGATTTTCTTTTGATTTTCCCATGATGGCAAGCAAAGAGGCACTGAGTTTGAAGGTAGGCCTTGAAATACATCCACAGGTATGCCTCCGATTGACTCAAATTGTCAATTAGCCTATCAGAAGCTTCTAAAGCCATGACATAATTTTTTGAATTTTCCAAGCTGTTTAAAGGCACAGTCAACTTAGTGTGTGTAAACTTCCAACCCACTGGAATTGTGATACAGGGAATTATAAATGAAATAATCTATCTGTAAACAATTGTTGGAAAATGACTTGTGTCATGCACAAAGTAGATGTCCTAACCGACTTGCCAAAACTATAGTTTGTTAACAAGAAATTTGTGGAGTGGTTGAAAAATGAGTTTTAATGACTCCAACCTAAGTGTATGTAAGCTTCTGACTTCAACTGTAGCTATGTTTTTCTATCACTCTGTTTATTCACTTTGAATACATTTGCTGGAACAAGGAAATACATATTATTTATACACAGCAAGTCACCTACTCTCTCTTTTTATTTACCTGTCACTCTCCTGTCATGTCTCTGATATGAGCTGAGATGCAAGGAAAGAATCCCTAGGACTTTGCATTTTTTGTTTAGAGCTGCGTAACCAAGTCCATGTTTGTGGGCTAGAAGAACCATCCTCACATCTATATCAAATGGCACATCTTCTCTGGAGCACTCCTGCAGCCTGGAGGAAGTGTAAACACTCCTAAATGCATCATGATCACCTTCACATTGTGCACATTCTATCATGACAGAATTCCAGAATCCCTGGTTGGTGGGGTCTATGATGATTTTCAGTCCAGTGTTTAGACACTTAGGGCAAATCATGTTGGTTTATTTGAGACGTGGAATAAAAGCCACTGTTGACTGGCTGTTGTTCAAAAGCACAGTGATAACACATAGGAAATTCAACAAACTTTTGGCTGTCTAACTTTTGAGTGGGTGAATATAGGTTGTAATCTCATTGATCAACATCACAACCAAATATTACCCAATTATACACATTGAAATGATATGGTGTGTCCAGTGGGCCCTCTCCTCTAATTTCCACTTCTCAATCCTCTCCTATATTTCCTTTTCTCTTCTCATTTCAAACCAGCTGAGTCCAGCTGACCAGGCAAGGCGAAGCGGTGGAAGCGTACGGTGGGCTGACTGGGAGGCAGAACTTTGGTAATACAGACTTGTCTCTAAGCTGAGGAGATCCACTGGCTAATGCCCCTTGCTCTCAGCCACTCTAGTTTGATGTGTTGGGCTTACACTTAAACCCATTTTATTTTATTTTTATTTCACCTTTATTTAACAAGGTAGGCTAGTTGAGAACAAGTTCTCATTTACAACTGCGACCTGGCCAAGATAAAGCATAGCAGTGTGAACAGACAACAACACAGAGTTACACATGGAGTAAACAATAAACAAGTCAATAACACAGTAGGAAAAAAAAAAGGAAAAAAAGAGTCTATATACATTGTGTGCAAAAGGCATGAGGAGGTAGGCAATAAATAGGCCATAGGAGCGAATAATTACAATTTAGCAGATTAACACTGGAGTGATAAATCATCAGATGATCAATGTGTAGAGATACTGGTGTGCAAAAGAGCAGAAAAGTAAATAAATAAAAACAGTAAGGGGATGAGGTAGGTAAATTGGGTGGGCTGTTTACAGATGGACTATGTACAGCTGCAGCGATCGGTTAGCTGCTCAGATAGCAGATGTTTAAAGTTGGTGAGGGAAATAAGTCTCCAACTTCAGCAATTTTTGCAATTCGTTCCAGTCACAGGCAGCAGAGAACTGGAAGGAAAGGCGACCAAATGAGGTGTTGGCTTTTGGGATGACCAGTGAGATATACCTGCTGGAGCGCGTGCTACGGGTGGGTGTTGTTATCATGACCAGTGAACTGAGATAAGGCGGAGCTTTACCTAGCATAGACTTATAGATGACCTGGAGCCAGTGGGTCTGGCGACGAATATGTAGCGTGGGCCAGCCGACTAGAGCATACAGGTCGCAGTGGTGGGTGGTATAAGGTGTTTTAGTAACAAAACGGATGGCACTATGATAAACTGCATCTAGTTTGCTGAGTAGAGTATTGGAAGCTATTTTGTAGATGACATCTCTGAAGTCGAGGATCGGTCAGGATAGTCAGTTTTACTAGGGTAAGTTTGGCGGCGTGAGTGAAGGAGGCTTTGTTGCAAAATAGAAAGCCGATTCTTGATTTGATTTTGGATTGGAGATGTTTAATATGAGTCTGGAAGGAGAGTTTACAGTCTAGCCAGACACCTAGGTATTTATAGACGTCCACATATTCTAGGTCGGAACCGTCCAGGGTGGTGATGCTGGTCGGGCGGGCGGGTGCAGGCAGCGAACGGTTGAAAAGCATGCATTTGGTTTTACTAGCGTTTAAGAGCAGTTGGAGGCCACGGAAGGACTTGTTGTATGGCATTGAAGCTCGTTTGGAGGTTAGATAGCACAGTGTCCAAGGAAGGGCCAGAAGTATACAGAATGGTGTCGTCTGCGTAGAGGTGGATCAGCCCGCAGCAAGAGCAACATCATTGATATATACAGAGAAAAGAGTCGGCCCGAGAATTGAACCCTGTGGTACCCCCATAGAGACTGCCAGAGGACCGGACAACATGCCCTCCGATTTGACACACTGAACTCTGTCTGCAAAGTAGTTGGTGAACCAGGCAAGGCAGTCATCAGAAAAACCGAGTCTACTGAGTCTGCCGATAAGAATATGGTGATTGACAGAGTCGAAAGCCTTGGCCAGGTCCATGCAGACGGCTGCACAGTACTGTCTTTTATCGATGGCGGTTATGATATCATTTAGTACCTTGAGCGTGGCTGAGGTGCACCCGTAACCGGCTCGGAAACCGGATTGCACAGCGGAGAAGGTACGGTGGCATTCGAGATGGTCAGTGATCTGTTTATTAACTTGGCTTTCGAAGACCTTAGATAGGCAGGGCAGGATGGATATAGGTCTGTAACAGTTTGGGTCCAGGGTGTCTCCCCCTTTGAAGAGTGCGATGACCGCGGCAGCTTTCCAATCCTTTGGGATCTCAGACGATATGAAAGAGAGGTTGAACAGGCTGGTAATAGGGGTTGCGACAATGGCGGCGGATAGTTTCAGAAATAGAGGGTCTAGATTGTCAAGCCCAGCTGATTTGTATGGGTCCAGGTTTTGCAGCTCTTTCAGAACATCTGCTATCTGGATTTGGGTAAAGGAGAAGCTGGGGACGCTTGGGCGAGTAGCTGCGGGGGGGGGGGGGGGGGGCGGAGCTGTTGGCCGAGGTTGGAGTACCCAGGTGGAAGGCATGGCCAGCCGTTGAGAAATGCTTGTTGAAGTTTTCGATTATCATGGATTTATCGGTGGTGACTGTGTTACCTAGCCTCAGTGCAGTGGGCAGCTGGGAGGAGGTGCTCTTGTTCTCCATGGACTTTACAGTGTCCCAGAACTTTTTGGAGTTAGAGCTACAGGATGCAAATTTCTGCTTGAAAAAGCTAGCCTTTGCTTACCTGACTGACTGCGTGTATTGGTTCCTGACTTCCCTGAACAGTTGCATATCGTGGGGACTATTTGATGCTATTGCAGTCCGCCACAGGATGTTTTTGTGCTGGTCAAGGGCAGTTAGGTCTGGAGTGAACCAAGGGCTATATCTGTTCTTAGTTCTGCATTTTTTGAATGGGGCATGCTTATCTAAGATGGTAAGGAAGTTACTTTTAAAGAATGACCAGGCATCCTCAACTGACGGGATGAGGTCAATATCCTTCCAGGATACCCGGGCCAGGTCAATTAGAAAGGCCTGCTCGCAGAAGTGTTTTAGGGAGCGTTTGACAGTGATGAGGCAGTGATCGCTGAGATCCTAATTGAAGACAGCAGAGGTGTATTTGGAGGGCAAGTTGGTCAGGATAATGTCTATGAGGGTGCCCATGTTTACGGATTTAGGGTTGTACCGCATGGGGCTTAGGATTTCTTGGTTCCTCTACACGGTGCACCTGATATCCCTTTAGTTTGATTGACGTCACAATTTGGATTTGTCTTATTATTTGTTCATGTTTATGTTGATCATTCACGATAAACAAACATATAAGTAATAAAATCCACCTCCTCCTTAAGCAGAGTGCATTTTTTTAATTCCCAGCCAGCCTGCCATAGTATCCAGAGTAACCATAGCATCGGTTGACAGGGTTGCTGAGTGTTCCATCCATGGGGGCGATGACAGGAGAGGAGGGAGTAATAGCCTACATGATCATTGTTGCATCAGTGTTATCTGTTGTGATATAACAATAGGGCATGTGGTCTATGACCTAATGTAGGATACAGTGTTGTGTCCTCTGTGGATAGAACCAAGAAGCTACAACAGAGCAAACTGTTACTGTTATGTCCAATATCAATAATTTACACAGGTGAAAGCGTAGACTTACAACAAGACATGTATAGTGCCTCAGCATACTGTACTGTACAAAGGACAAAAAGGTCTTCACCCAGGTTAACTGGTGAATAATTCAAAGAAATATCAAAAATAGAATTAAGAGTGAGCTGATAAAAAGAGCACTGGTAGGTTAAACATGGTTTTGCATCTTAAAGCGTATTACAGTACATCTCCCTGTGGTGTCTGAGGTCTCTTGTTGTTGTTACTATTACCATCAGGACTAATATTGAACAGATATAAATTGGTAAGAAGGTGAATGTTCCACCACAAGGTATCCATTGACATCGTTAGTGACATCATTATTGGTATTCATCTATTTGAAATGTGTGTGAGGTAATGGGTAGAGTTATTGCCAATGTTTTGATAAATGAGAAGACCTGCTATTGTCTCACTTCTGTGAAATGCAAGGAGAACTTTAATCTATTTTGTAAAGTACACCTGATCCGATGGACGTCTGACTCATATTATGATCATCGATGTTTAGTAAAGTGGCGCTATCAGCAGATACTATCACACACAAACAGACACAGACACAGGAAACCATCTGAAACAGGATGATATATAAAGCTCAGGCCACAGACAGGGTCACCTGGATACCCAGGCCACTCCTTCATCGACCTGATGATGAATAGGCCTCTACATCTCACCAGGGAGAACATAATCTTTCTTTATCTTTAGCCATTATTGAAGTTTCCTCAGAGTTATCATTCACAGAGAGGATGTTCCTCAATCCTCTTGTTTGACTTGACGGGCTGCTAGGATTGGAAGACCCTGTGAGGTCCTGACACCCTCCACCCATCTCGCCTCTCATCTCCCTCTCTGAGGAGTAAACACCCTTTTGAGTCTCGGGGAGCAATTTTAGATTATGCATGTTTGCTGTCTCCTTGTACTGGGAAATTACCTTGTGTGTTTGTTTGTGTGTGTGTTAAACAGGGAGGGATAGTCTCCTTGTCCGAGCTGGACACCTTAGCAAACAGGCTGGTGACACAGGAAAGGGCCAGGCAATGGCTTGTAGTGCAGTTTGCTCTGGAAGATATGAGGGTTTTACCCCTCCCAAGGACGGAGTGTACTCAGCGTCAACAAGATAGATAAGCAGATCAGTCCAGGGTTGGGTAGGTTACTTTTTAAATGGAATCCGTTACAGTTTCTAGTTACCTGTCCAAAATTGTAATCAGTAATGTAACTTTTGTATTACACAAACTCAATAATGTAATCTGATTACATTCAGTTACTTTTAGATTACTTTCCCCTAAGAGGCATTAGAAGAAGACAAAAATGTATGTTACCAATTGAACAACCTCTATTGCAGGATAGATCAATGTTAACGTTTACATAGCTGGACATATATGGATGTTAAATGTTACTTTATGGGTTGGTTGTGTATGCTTCTTCTAACCCATCGCTTTCTACTACATATAATAATATGATTAAATTATATCTTTACATTATTATATATAATTTATAAGTACAAAAATGGATGTAGCAACTACAGATTGCCCCTTTAAGTCAATCAAAAGTGTATGAGTTTAAGCATGCGTCCATTAGGCCTGTCATGACGTTGGCCTGGGGGTAGGTTTATGACAGTCATACCTCTTCCCCCCTTTTTCCCTCTCTCTACCCTACTGATGTGAAATTTGAAAACCCCTTTGTTAACATAGAGATTCTGGGAACATCAGAAAGGTGGGGGGAAATTAACTATATTCTGGTAATCCGACCAATTGAACATATGTGGTGGTACTTAATGTATATTATGTCAGTTCGGTTGTCAACTGGCACATTCTCATCAATGATAGAATGACATAAACTCTACAGTGAAAAGTCTACACATCAGAGTTATCGGATTCACATGGAATTGTTGTTCAATTTAAATGTTTGAATATGAAATTATTCGTGATGGGATGAAATGTGATTTTAGCTTCTAAAATGTGAGAATTGGGTTTTCATGAGTGAATTAGGCCCGACTCAGTGGCCCGCCCACGTGAAGAGACATAGGTTGTAAATTATGAAACACACCCCTTTTCTCCCTCCACTATATGAGCCCTTGACGAAAATGTAACCTTCCTGTTCCAAGTACGTGAGGACGACGGTCCATACGTTGAAAAGGACTAACATGTCAACTACAGAACTAAGCCAACATCAGCGTGAGCTTTGGTTGCGAATGGTATGAACTTTGAACTTTTATTCACTACAGAAGTGATACCGCCTAGACGTTGAGTTAGCAACAGCAGCTGCAAACGTAAATTAGGAAAGAACAGAGTATCCCGTCTACCACACAATGACGTTACTACAACGTATCCAATTTACCAGCAGAGACATTCTTCAAAGGACAAAGGACTCGGTTGGGCAACACGGCCTTCCATCTACCACCAACCTACCGAAGCGCAGCTCAGAGTAAATATTTATTGCATTTTCCTTTTCCAAATGCGTGGTAATTTAGAATGCATAAGATACTGTATTTACGATAGCATGGCTTCTCCCTTGGTTCCTCAAGTCTTCCCGCTCTTTCACTCAAACCCATTTCTTTTGTGTAACCAGCTGTCATATCTGTTCCGCCCGCTAGGGACGTTTTCCTTTATGACGTAATTTGTAATCAAGGTATGATTCATTCTGTGTATATGTAATTCTGTGTGATTTAGTTAGGTATTTAGTAAATAAATAACTAAACCCAATGTTGTATTGCTGATTCAACTTGTTAGCCAGGGTTCGTGAAGATTTTCAGATGAGACTGAAATAAGGTGACGATTAATATTGACTGCTATTGATGTAAAATATTACTAGGCCTTTAATAGTTTATTCAGAAGATAACAGCTCTATAAATATTATTTTGTGGTGCCCTGCCTCTCTAGTTAATTACATTCACATGATTAGCTCAATCAGGTAATATTAATTACGAACAAAGGATTTTATAGAATAGCATGTCATATCACTTAATCCGGCATAGCCAAAGACACAACAGGCCTATGGATATTTTTTGAGCAATAAAAGCCCCACTTTTATTCCATATGCTGGGATCCTCACTATGCAGCTGTTGCAAGAGCGCATTTTTCACTGGCTGTCCACTGGTTTCAAAAACAATGATTGATGGGCAGCTTACACTTCTTGAATTCAACAATTATTGGGTTCAAATACACATTTAGATTTCTGTACAGCCATCCACAACAAGCACAATCCGTGAGGCGCAAATAGCTAAATGAGAGAGCAGCAGTGTGATTCACATCAATGCGCTATGTAGATATCAATAATAAGTGATATCCGTATCACCATAGACTACACCACTGCTCTCATCCTTACCACTGGACGGAGGGGTGGCTCTGGACCGAGGGGCGGCTCTGGACCGAGGGGCGGCTCTGGACCGAGGGGCGGCTCTGGACCGAGGGGCGGCTCTGGACCGAGGGGCGCCTCCGGACCGAGGGGCGCCTCCGGACTGGCGGGCGGCTCTGGCGGCTCCGGACTGGCGGGCGGCTCTGGCGGCTCCGGACTGGCGGGCGGCTCTGGCGGCTCCGGACTGGCGGGCGGCTCTGGCGGCTCCTGACTGGCGGGCGGCTCTGGCGGCTCAGGACAGACGGGAGCAGGAACAGGGCATACTGGACCCTGGAGGCGCACAGTAGGCCTAGTGCGTGGTGCCGGAACTGGTGGTACCGGGCTGGGGACACGCACCTCAAGGCGAGTGCGGGGAGAAGGAACAGGGCATAATGGACTGCCGAGGCGCACTATAAGGCGAGTGCGGGGAGAAGGAACAGGGCATAATGGACTGCCGAGGCGCACTATAAGCCTGGTGCGTGGTGCCAGAACTGGTGGTACCGGGCTGAGGACACGCACCTCAGGGCGAGTGCGGGGAGGAGAAACAGGGCGTACAGGGCTCTGGAGACGCACAGGAAGCATGGTGCGTGGTGTTGGCACTGTTGGTACTGGGCTGGGGACACGCACCTCAAGGTGAGTGCGGGGTGCTGGAACTGGAGGCCTGGTTCGTGGCGCCGACACCGGAGGACTGGTGCGAGGGGCTGCCACAGGAGAGCTGGTGCGTGGGGCTGCCACATGAGAGCTAGTACGTGGGGCTGCCACAGGAGGTGCAGGACTAGGGAGGCGCACAGGAGGCCTGGTGCGTGGGACTAGCACTGTCATTACCAGACGGTTAGCACGCACCTCAGGACGAGTATGGAAAGCTGACTCAGGTAACATCAAATCCCGGACACGCTCCGTCGGGCGGATGCCGTGCTTCATGCACCAACACAGCAACTCCCTCATTTCACTCTCCTCCAATTTCCCCATTAATTCCTTCACAGTCTCTGCTTCACTCCCCTTGCTCACCTCCAATTCCACCCCGACTGGCTCTGGTTCCATCTTCGGCTCCTCACGGTAAGCACGGGAAGTTGGCGCAGGTCTCCTACCTGAACTCGCCACACTCCCCGTGTGCCCCCCCAAGAAATTTTTGGGGCTGCCTCTCAGGCTTCCAGCCGCGCTGCCGAGCTAGCTCCTCATAATGCCGCCTCTCGGCTTTCGCTGCCTCCAGCTCTGCCTTGGGGTGGCGATATTCACCCGGCTGTTCCCATGGTCCCTTGCCGTCTAATATTTCCTCCCAAGTCCATTGCTCCACAAAGCGCTGTTCCTTCCTTTCACGCTGCTTGGTCCGGTTGTGGTGGGTTATTCTGTCACGTTCGTCGTTTGGTTGAAGAGAGGAGGACCAAGGCGCAGCGTGATAGTAATACATTCTTCTATTTATTTACCGACACGAAGAACACTTGACAAACTATACAAAACAACAAACGAACGTGAAGCTATATACGAAAAGTGCAGACACAGGCAACTTACACATAGACAATAACCCACGAAACCCCTAAAGAATATGGCTGCCTAAATATGGTTCCCAATCAGAGACAAAGATAAACAGCTGCCTCTAATTGAGAACCAATCTAGGCAACCATAGACATACAAACACCTAGACTAGAAAACACCCCATAAACATACAACACCCCTAGACAAGACAAAACACATAAATCGCCCATGTCACACCCTGACCTAACCAAAATAATAAAGAAAACAAAGATAACTAAGGCCAGGGCGTGACATGAGGAAGCTAGAGCCTCATAGCTTTTGAATGTCTGGTGATATGTTTTATATTTTGATAACACCAGGAGTGATAGAATGGAGTGAAATAAAGATTGTCGGCAACAGATAAGTTATTAATTCATATTTACTTATCTCAACTTGATTTACCAGGTTTTGTGTATGTACAGTAGTCATACAATATCTCAAATATAGGTCTAGATATCACTCAAGGAAGTAATTTTAAAAACTATTCATGATCATTCGTAGTTTGGGAAGTGTCACGGACGTCAACAGAAGTAGACCAAAGCGCAGCGTGGTGAGCATACATATTCCTTTATTTATATGACGCCGACAAAAACAATAAACAATCCAAAACAACCGTGAAGCTAAAGGACTATGTGCCACAAACAAAGTTAACTGGTGGGAAAAAGGGCTACCTAAGTATGGTTCTCAATCAGAGACAACGATAGACAGCTGTCCCTGATTGAGAACCCTACCCGGCCAAAACATAGAAATACAAATAATAGAACTAAAGAACATAGAATACTCACCCCAAATCACACCCTGACCAAACCAAATAGAGACATAAAAAGGATCTCTAAGGTCAGGGCGTGACAGGGAAGAGCAAGGAACGTTGCTGTCAAAAGTGAACACTTACAATTGAAATTCTCAGCATTTGTCAAGTAGATTTACCTTTGTCAATAAAAATATTTATCTTTTGTAAATGGTACATTTTTAAGGCGATCCTCATTGAATGATATATGGGTTTTGGCCTGACTGGGTTTCACTGACCCGTGTGAGAATCTTAAGTCAAAAGTCATGACACAGGCTAATCTTAACAATCCCTAGCTGTTCTCTGGGCTCCTTTTCAATATTTACAGTCCACCTGTAACAGAGGGATGAAAACAAACACTACAACAGAGAAGTGCACATTATTCTTTAATGGCCAGAAGAGGAAGAGAGATCCGGACTGCTCTGTGAGCGGCCCAACGTTTGAAGGGGAACCGTGCTGAGAGAGAGCGTCACGCCTAAAACGTCCGCCCGATATCATGTGTTGGCCCCCCCCCCCGAGACATAAGGGTAAGCGGAAAAACAGAGGGAAGAGAAAATGGAGGGGAAAAGAACGAAGAGGGAAGAGAGAGAAAGAGGTTGTGGAGGGTTGAATTTAGCTCTGTCTATAGTGTGGCTGGCCGGGGTCTCATGCCCCTGTGTCATTGGGGTGTCATGCACTCTATGCACTGTGGGACACACATGATTTATGTGTGTTTTAATGGAATGTTTTCCATTAATGTTTTCCATGTTTTTTAATGGAAGTATATTTTCGGTCCGAGCATTCGGAAAGTATTCAGACCACTTCACTTTTTCCACATTTTGTTACTTTACAGCCTTATTCTAAAATTGATTAAATAATTGTTTTCACTCATCAATCTACATACAATACCTCATAATTACAAAACAAAAATGTATTTTTATAAATTTTTGCAAATGTATAGCAAAAAAAAACATTTACATATATCTTCAGACCCTTTACTCAGTACTTTGTTGATGCACTTTTGGCAGTGATTACAGCCTCAAGTCTTCTTGGGTATGACGGTACAAGCTTGGCACACCTTTACAGTATTTGGGGAGTTTCTCCCATTCTTCTCTGCAGATCCTCTCAAGCTCTGTTGGATGGGGAGCGGTGTTCAATCGGGTTCAAGTCCGGGCTGTGGCTGGGCCACTCAAGGACATTCAGAGACTTGTCCCGAAGCCAGGATCTCTGTACTTTACTCCGTTCATCTTTCCCTCAATCATGACTAGTCTCCCAGTCACTGCCGCTGAAAAACATCCCCACAGGATGATGTTGCCACCACCATGCTTCACCGTAGGGATGGTGCCAGATTTCCTCCAGACGTGAAGCTTGGAATTCAGGCCAAAGCCTTCAATCTTGGTTTCATCAGACCAGAGAATCTTGTTTCTCATGGTCTGAGAGTCCTTTCGGTGCCAATTGGCAAACTACAAGCGGGCTGTCACATGCCTTTTACTGAGTGGCTTCCGTCTGGCCGCTCTACCATAAAGGCCTGATTGGTGGAGTGCTGCAGAGATGGTTGTTCTTTTGAAAGGTTCTTCCATCTACACAGAGAAATTCTGGAGCTCTGTCAGAGTGACCATCAGGTTCTTGGTCACCACCCTGACCAAGGCCCTTCTCCCCCGATTGCTCAGTTTGGCCAGCTCTAGGAAGAGTCTTGGTGGTTTTAAACTTCTTTCATTTAAGAATGATGGAGGCCACTGTGTTCTTTGGGACCAATGCTGCAGACATTTTTTGGTACCCTTCCCCAGATCTGTGCCTCGACACACTCCTGTCTTCGAGCTCTACGGACAATTCCTTCGACCTCATGGCTTGGTTTTTGCTCTGACATGCACTGTCAACTGTGGGACCATATAATAGGTGTGTGCCTTTCCAAATCATGTCCAATCAATTGAATTTATCGCAGGTGAACTCCAATTAAGTTGTAGAAACATCTCAAGGATGATCAATGGAAACAGGAAGCACCTGAGCTAAATGTCTAGTCTCATAGCAAAGGGTCTGAATACATATGTAAATAACGTATTTCTGTTTTATTTTATTCTATACATTTGCTAACATTTCTAAAAAAACATTTTTTGCTTCGTCATTATGGGGTATTGAATAAGGCTGTAAGGTAACCAAATGTATAAAACGGGAAGGGGTCTAAATACTTTCCGAATGCACTGTATGTACAGTCAGGTCCATAATTATTGATAAAGATGAGCAAAAAAGACTGTATAAAATAAATAACACAAATACTGAGCTATGTTATATATTATAATTATCATATAATGTAATTTATATTGTGATTATATTTTATATTGTATACAGTATATGTATATTTCCAATTGTATGCTCAAAACAATGGGGAAATGATATTATTTTATACTAATACAATTGCTCAGAGAAATAGATTTTGTTTAACAATTAATACAAATATTTTAAAAAGATAAGGATCAAAATTATTGGCACCCCTGTTGTCAATACTGTAGCATCCTCCACTTGCAACACATTGGGAGGGATCTTAGACTATTCCTCCATATAGAATCTTTTCAGATCCTTGATATCCTTCCTCTGCTATTATGGACTGCATTCTTCAATTCAAACCACAGTTTTTCAAGTGGGGTTCAAGTCTGAACACTGAGATGGCCATTGAAAAATGTTGATTTTATGGCCAATTAACCATTTCTTTGTGGATTTTGATTAGTGCTTGGGGTTATTGTCTTGCTGGAAGATCCACATGCAGCACATGCAACCAGGTTTTTGGCTAAAATAGTGTGTGGGCAAAGAGCTCTATTTTCATGACATCTGACCATAGCACAGGATCCAATCCAAGTGCCAATGACATTTATCAAACTCCAGGCGGTGCTATGGTCAGATTACATGAAAACAGAGCTCTTTGGCCACGCACACCAGTGGTGGGTTTGGTGTTGAAAAACAGAAGCATATGCAGAAAAGTACCTCATACCTACTATAAAATATGGTGGTGGATCTTTGATATTATTGGGCTATTTAGCTTCCACTGGTCCTGGGGCCCTTGTTAAGTTAAACAGCATCACAAACTTTACCAAGTACCAGGACATTTTAGCCAAAAACCTGGTTGCATCTGCCAGGAGGCTGACAGTTCATCAACTTCTTTCCTGCAAAATGTCTGCCGAGTCCGACCCTCTGCGGACTGCATTAAAATGTTTCCATTTTACTCCAATGACTGTTTGGCACTTCTTGTGAAATCCTCTCCTGAAATCCTCTTTTGTTTGCTGATTAGTGAGTCTTGTAAAACATCTGGCATTTGGGTGGTGTCGTTATTCCAGGAGGAAAGGGGATATTATCTGGAGTGTTAAGTGATTTCAGAATCTTACACCAGTGGATATGCATGAACATCACATATTTATTGACTTGAGTTATTACTCGTAATGTCCAGGCATTGGAAACATGTGCGGACGAGGAACCACAGCGCAGCAGTCAGGCTGCCAACTTCAGCAGGTCTCACTGGCTGATTGACTACCACTAAATAACCCCTCCACCTCCACCCTCCACCCACCTCTCACCGCCCTTCGCCTACTCATCTGGTTCACATTCTCCCATGGATCTGTGACAAGGGTATACAGGAGAGCATGCAGACACGTACATACTTAAACTCTCCAGCGAATAGATGCCAAGGAGGATATATCAGCCTGAATAATACTGTCCTCCAATGGAGGCTCCTCAGAGGAGGAAGGGGAGGACCATCCTCCTCAGTGAATTTCTGAAAAATAAAGTTATCCTATTTAGATAAAACTATACAAAATATATTCACGTCACCAAATAATTGATTAAAACCCACTGTTTTGCAATGAAGGTCTACAGTAGCCTCAACAACACTCTGTAGGGTAGCACCATGGTGTAGCAGGAGGACAGCTAGTTTCCATCCTCGTCTGGGTACATTGACTTCAATACAGAACCTAGGAGGCTCATGGTTCTCAACCCATCTATAGACTTACACAGTAATTATGACAACTTCTGGAGGATGTCCTCCAACCTGCCAGAGCTCTTGCAGCATGAACTGACATGTTGTCCACCCAAGCAAAGGATCAGAGGATGAATCTAGTTCTGAAAGCATAAGCTAGCACTGCAGTGCATAAAATGTGATGAGTGGTTGACTCAGAGAGAGAAAGTTGAACAGTTTTAAACATACATTTACTTAAACATGAAAGAGAAGCAAGAGAGAGAAAGAGAGCTATATTTCATAGTATTTCTTTTCACTTTCACTAGTTTAGCCTACTTAAACAACTGGCTCAAATATAGAGTGATGCTATGTTAGCTAGCTGGTTATAGCTATTCAGCACTGGAACTCTTCCAAGTCAAGGTAAGTTTTTGGTTTTATTCATTTATTGCCACTGGGGCCCGCAGGTGTAACTGTGTACTGCATGATTGTAGCGGGTTTACTAACACGTTAATTCTAGTAGCTATGAATAGCTATGATGTTAGCTAATATGGTGACACTAACGATGTAGGCTGTGTGTAGATGTTATGGTTTGAAGGTTTGGCTTGGGAAGGTTTTTTCACCTGGTCACAGACAGCTGTTGATGTGCACTCAATTCCACAAGCGACGGGAAAAGGTGAGAAGAGAAGATTGCGTAGATGCGAGAAGGAATGCTACAAAGAGCAAAATTATATTGCTGTTTGTATGTGGCTGCTATAAATGACTATCACCCCGTAGCACTAACTTCTGTTATCATGAAGTGCTTTGAGAGACTCGTCAAGGATCATATCACCTCTAGCTTACCTGACACCCTAGACCCACTTCAATTCGCTTACTACCCCAATAAGTCCACAGACAATGCAATCGCCATCGCACTGCACACTGCCCTATCCCATCTGGACAAGAGAAATACTTATGTAAGAATGTTGTTCATTGACCATAGCTCAGCATTAAACACCATAGTACCCTCCAAGCTCATCATTAAGCTCGAGATCCTGGGTCTGAACCCCGCCCTGTGCAACTGGGTCCTGGACTTCCTGACAGGCCGCCCCCAGGTGGAGAAGGTAGTAAACAACATCTCCACTACCTTGATCCTCAAGGGTGTGTGCTCCCTGTTTACCCATGACGCCTCCAACTCAATCATAAAGTTTGTAGATGACACAACAGTAGTAGGCCTGATTACCAACAATGACAAGACAGCCCACAGGGAGGAGGTGAAGGCCATGGGAGTGTGGTGCCAGGAAAACAACCTCTCGTCAACAAATCAAAGGAGCTGATTGTGGACTTCAGGAAACAGTAGAGGGATCACCCCTCTATCCACATCGACGGGACCGCAGTGGAGAAGGTGGAAAGCTTCAAGTTCCTTGGCGTACACATCACTGACAAACTGAAATGGTCCACCCACACAGATAGTGTGGTGAAGGCACAACAGCGCCTCTTTAACCTCAGGAGACTGAAGAAATGTGGCTTCGCACCTAAAACCCTCACAAACTTATACTGATGCACAATCGAGAGCATCCTGTTGGGCTGTATCACCGCCTGGTACGGCAACTGCTTCGCCCACAACCGCAAGGCTCTCCAGAGGGTAATGAGGTCTGGACAACGCATCACCGGGGGCAAACTATCTGCTCTCCAAGACACCTACACCACCCGATGTCACAGGATGGCCAAAAAGATCATCAAGGACAACAACCACCCGAGCCACTGCCTGTTCACCCCGTTATCATCCAGAAGGCGAGGTCAGTACAGGTGCATCAAAGCTGGGACCGAGAGACTGAAAAACAGCTTCTATCTCAAGGCCATCAGACTGTTAAACAGCCATCACTAACATTGAGTGGCTGCTGCCAATATACTGACTCAAATCTCTAAATACTTTAATAATAAAAAATTGGATGTAAAAAATGTATCACTAGTCACTTTAAACAATGCCACTTTATATAATGTTTAAATACCCTACATTACTCATCTCAAATGTATATACTTTACTCTATACCATCTACTGCATCTTGCCGATGCCGTTCGGCCATCGCTCATCCATATATTTATATGTACGTATTCTTATTCATTCCTTACACTTGTGTGTGTATAAGGTAGTTGTTGAGAAATTGTTAGATATTAGTGCATGGTCGGAACTAGAAGCACAAGCATTTCGCCACACTCGCATTAACGTCTGCTAACCATGTGTATGTGACCAATACAATTTGATTTGATTTTGCCGCTCTGACTTTGTTCTTCCAAATATTTAGATATTCTTAATTCCATTCCTTTACTTTAGATGTGTGTATTGTTGTGAAATTGTTAAGTATTACTTGTTAGATATTACTGCACTGTTGGAGCTTGAAACACAAGCATTTCGCTACACCCGCAATAACATCTGTTTAACACGTGTATGTTACCAATAACATTTGATTTGATTTGATGAAAGTGAACTGTGTTTGGCGTGTGATCAGGGGTGTATTGATTCCGCCGATTCTGTTTTAAAAATGTTTCTTAAACGGAAGCAAACGGAACGAAACATGGATAAACATACCTGAATTTGTGTTATTACACCCTAGATCAGCTAGATGCAGGCAAGTGTGTGCAAGGCGGTACTGAATGTGTCAATGTCTGTCCCCTTGATTACTCTTAATTTTTCTCTCGACCTGTGTGCACCTACGTTGTAAACTTTAATTCATAGGCTAGGTTGTAGCAACCTCATGATGGGTACAGGGAAATGTTAGTATCATGTAGTAGCCTAAACCTATCAATGTTGCATTGAGCTGGGTGAATGGAATATGAATGACAGTCTTCCAATATGTTGTAATAGAAATAAGGCCATGCTCATAAAAAAAGCATCCTCTTAAACGTCACCAACCGCCACAGCTGTCCCTGCATAACTTATAAAGCAGAATCAAACTTATACATCAAACAGTCATTTTTGAATCCCAGTGTCACGGTATATGTACAGTATATGTAATGGGTAGGGCTGGAAGAAGCTGACCTATGGTATGACCTGTAATTCAAGTCTTATATTCAAGGTGCAACTGCAGGCACTTACACAGTCTCAGCAATCATTAGGTAATTGACACATATGCACATGTAATGACCCAGGCGACACAGTTCAAACCCTGTCAGTCACATTGGTGCCGTGACTCAGATCGGGTCAGTTGATGCTTATCAGCTGTAATAGGTGATAGGTTTTGCACTAATGAGAGCATTGATAGGTGTACAGCATTGATGGGTGTTGCGGTATTAAAGTGGTGTTCAGAGAGAGACAGTCTCGGTCTAATGGTCCAACGTGCAGCTGAAACATGTGAACTGATGAGATCTGTTACAGAGCTATGAGTATGAGTCATAGATCAGGGAAGATGTGTGAGACAGTTCTGTGTGGGAGAGAGGGAGAGAGAATAGCCAATCATTATAGACTTCTCTGTTCCAAAGCAAGGAGGAAATGTTTAAAACTCCCTTTGATACTCTAACTCTTTTTGTCTCTATTTTTCTATCCCCATCACTCTATTCCTCAACATCTTTGTTTTTATCTCTCTCAGGTACAGTGCTTTCAGAAAGTATTCATACCCCTTGATGTATTCCACATTTTGTTTTGTTTACAGCCTCAATTGAAAATTGATGACATATTTTTCTTCTCACCCATCTACACACAATACCCCATAATGACAAAGTCAAAATATATGATACCCAGTGTACATAACACACATATACAGTGTCTATGGAAGGTCTACACCCCCTTGGATTCCTTCACACAGACACAGACACACACACACACACACACACACACACACACACACACACACACACACACACATAGACAAAGTGAAAACACACACACAGACAAAGTGAAAACACACACAATGACAAAGTGAAAACATATTTTTAGAAATGTTTGCAAATGTATTGAAAGTGAAATACACAAATATACCATTTACTAAGTATTCACGCACGAGTCAATCTCATTTGGCAACGATTACAGCTTTGAGTCTTTCTGGGTAAGTCTCTAAGAGATTTGCACACCTGGATTGTAAAATATTTGCACATTATTCTTTTTTAAATGATTCAAGCTCTGCCAAGTTGGTTGTTGATCATTACTAGACAGACATTTTCAAGTCTTGCCATAGACTTTCAAGCCAATTTATGTCAAAACTGTAACTAGGCCACTCAGGAACATTCAATGTCATCTTGGTAAGCAATTCCAGTGTATATTTGGCCTTGTGTTTTAGGTTATTGTCCTGCTGTAAGGTGAATTTGTCTCCTAGTGTTTGTTGGAAAGCAGGCTGAACCAGGTTTTCCTCTAGGATTTTGCCTGTGCTTAGCTCCATTCCATTTATTTTTATACCAAAGAACTCCCTAGTCCTTGCCAATGACAAGCATACCCATAACATGATGCAGCCACCACCATGCTTGAAAATATGAACAGTGTACTCAGTGATGTGTTGTGTTGAATTTTGCGCCAAACATAACGCTTTGTATTCAGGACATAAAGTAATTTTTTGCAGTTTTACTTCAGTGCTAACAGGATGCATGTTTTGGAATATTTTTATTCTGTACAGGCTTCCTTCTTTTCACTCTGTCATTTAGGATAGTATTGTGGGGTAACTACAATGTTGTTGATCCATCCTCACTTTTCTCTTAACCTAGTTAGGAAGGACGCTTGTATCTTTGTAGTGACTGGGTATATTGATACACCATCCAAAGTGTCATTAATAACTTCCATGCTCAAAGGGATATTCAATGTCTGCTTTTTTGTTTTTATATTTATTTGTTTTTATCTACAATAGGTGCCCTTCTTTGCGAGCCATTGGAAAACCTCCCTGGTCTTTTGTCACGAATCCCGTTTCCTGAGTCTGTTTTTGCCTGTGTTCGTTCCTGGAGTGTTGTTTTCGGCGTCCTGGAACGCACCCTGTCTGGTTGCCGGGCAATGTAGCCAGTTGGGATCTCTGAGTACCCGCACCTGTATCCCATCAGCTATCTGCACACCTGGTCCTGATCATCACCTCTTCACTTCATAAGCTCGGACCTGACATCCATTCCCTGCCGGATCGTTAGCCATGACCAGTATGTTTTGCCCACGAACCAGTCTCCAAGTTATAGAGTTTGTTTTGTTTTATTGTTTTGTACATCTGCTTGCCTTTAACTGACCTCCGTTTTGTTCTATCTACAGTCATTTCCCCGGAACCCATCACCCATCCCTGTCTGCTCGTCGCTAGTGTTTTTTTCTATCCTTTGGATCTGCTCATCCACTCCCATCAACCCACCTCCGCTGCCCGCTCCGCCACCCGGAACTATCTACCTCCACGTTCTCATCATTTAAATAAATTCTCACCATCTTCATACTCACCTTGTCCTGGTCTGCTTCTGGGTCCGATTTTTGTAAAGCGTGACATCTTTGGAGTTTAATCTGTGTTTGAAATGCACTGCTCGACAGGGACCAGCTTTGAGATAGATAATTGTATGTGTGGGGTACAGAGATGAGCTAGTCATTCAAGAATCATAGTAAACACTATTATCGCACATAGAGGGAGCCCATGCAACTCATTATGTGACTTGTTAAGCATATGTTTACTCCTGAACTTATTTAGGCTTGCCTAAATAAGTATTCAAAAGGGTTGAATACTTATTGACTCAAGACATTTCAGATTTCCATTTTTTATTAATTTGTAAAACTTTCTAAAAACATAATTCCACTTTTTATACCAAGTTGAATCCATTTTAAATTCAGGTTGTAACACAACAAAATGTGGAAAATGTCAAGGGGTGTGAATACTTCCTGAAGGGAATGTATCTCTAAATCTGTCTTTCTCTATGTTCCTTTATCCTCTCTATACATCCTTCAATCTGTCTCCGTCTCTCCCTCACACTCTCGCCATAAGCCAGATGTTATTCCTTGTAAAATAATCAGCCATATGTCTGTTTCTAACATGTTCTGTAATGTATGTTGTGTAAGTGAGTGCAAATATGAACCGTGTGTGCTTTGGCTTGCATCTTGGTTAATGCTGATTTAATGATATTCAATTAAGTAATAACATGTGGATAGAGGTCTACTTTTCTCCCTCTCCAACCCCATTACTAGGCGATGGCTAGTTCCTCTCACTCAGAATAGGAGTGAAATACAGTGGATGTGTGAGTTATGTGAAGGACTTATTAAACTGCACAACATTTACAGCAGTTTAATTCCGAATCGTTAATTTTCCTGATTTCTTGACACAAGCTTGGTGAGAGAGTTGAAAGAGTCCAGAGGCGGGCCTGTCTGATTTAGAAAGTTGTGACTCAAAGTAAAGCTGAATCATATTATAATTTCATAGCCACATTCATTAATACTTTCCATACTGGAAAGGTGTGTGAACCATGGTCACTGATGTTCAGCGCGGCTGACTAGAATATTCTCACGAATCAGAACACGTTTCATCTCTCTTATTGCATACGGATCCAGGCAAATCTCTGTTTCCTAAGGACCATCATGATAGACAGAATAAGCTGTAATGTAGTCTCAGGGAGTCAGGAAGCAGGTGCAGTTAGTGAGTTTAATGATAACAAACAAAACAAGAAAAGCGTCTGACATGGAAACACAAACAATACTACCTGATGACTGACAAAACAGAGTGCTAGATAAATGGTAAGTAATGAAGCTAGTAATGAAGTTCAGGTGTGACTGATGATAGGGCCCAGGTGTGCGTAATGATGGTTGCCAAGTGTGCGTAAGGATGGGTTGCCAGGACCGGTGGTTAGTAGACCTGTGACGTCGAGCACTGGTGCGGGAGTAGGTCCCTCCCGAGGACCTTGAACGGCCCCACAAACTCATCTTCTTACAGGGCAGGCAGAGCGGAAGGTTCCTGGTGGAGAGCCAGTCTGCTCTTTCTGACGGTGGACGGTGCGCTGGAACCCAGATCCTGGTTCATCCTCTCCACCTGCTGTTAGACTGAGGCCGGTACTCGGAAGTGAGACTGACCGTGACCCCCTAGCTTCTCCAAAAAGACCTTCCATACACATGATGTGAATTGGGGGCCACGATCAGAGATGATATCCTCCGGAAGGCCATAGTGGCAGAAGACCTACTGGAACAGTGCCTCAGCGACCTGGATAGCGGTCGGGAGACCAGAGAGAGGGATGAAATGGCATGATTTAGAGAATCTGTCCCCTATCACAAAAATGGTGATAAAACCATCAGAAGAGGGGAGATCAGTAACAAAATCAATGGACAGATGAGACCAGGGACGCTGAGGCACGGGAAGGGGAAAGAGTTTCGTGGAGACAGAACAGGGCATCGGCTTTGATGTATATTTTACCTGGGTGATAAGTCAGCGTGAAATCGAATCTGGTGAAGAAAAGGGTCTACCTGGCTTGGCGCGGGTTCAGTCACCTCGCTGTCCAAATGTATTCCAGGTTGGGTCCTGGGCGCCCTACAGCCAGTGTCTCTTGACCGCCAACTTCACCGCCAGGAGCTCCCGATTGCCAACATCATAGTTCCTCTCTGCAGGAGACAGCTTTTTAGAGTACATGGATACAATTCCTGTGCATTACCTTGACGTTGGGACAGGACAGCCCCCACATCTACTTCTGAAGCGTCCACACCTACTTCTGAAGCGTCCACCTCCACCGCGAAGAGCAGCGTAGGATCTGTATGTTTGAGCAACAGGGCAGAGGTAAAAAGTCCCTTCAGTAGGCGGAAGGCTTCGTCAGCTGCAGGATTCCACCCCAACTTCCGGAGACCACCCTTGAGGAGAGGCGATGGAGCTAAAGTTCTTATTGAATCAGCGGGTGGAAGTTGGCAAATCCCCCAAAATGCTGTAACCCCTTTATGGTGGTTGGCACTGGCCATGACCTGACAGCATCCACCTTCTTCTCATCCATTATGACTCCTTGCGGGCAGATCTGGTAACACAACATGGAGACATCCTCCTGAAGGAATTGGCATTTCTTCACTTTGACGTACAGGTGGTTGGCCAGGAGGGGGTTCCAGGAGTCCTCGGACGTGAGCGACGTGATCCTCCAAGGTAGTCGAGTAGACCAGGATGTCATCGATATACACGACCACCTGGCGTCCAAGCATGTCCCAGAACACCTCGTTGACGAATGCCTGGAACACTGACGGAGCATTGGCTAATCCAAATGGCATCACCAAGTACAAGTAGTGACCTGACATCATGCTGAAGGCCGTCTTCCATTCATCCCCCTCCCAGATGCGGATCAAATTGTAGGCACTCCCCAGGTCCAACTTGGTAAAAAAAACTGGCTCCGCAGAGTTGTTTGATCGCGGCCGTCACCAACGGCAGAGGGTAGCAGTACTTCGTGGTAATGGAATTCAGATTTCTGTCATCGATGCACGGGCGCAACCCTCCATCCTTCTTGGCCTTGAAGAAGAAGCTTGCTGACGCAGGGGAGGTATACGTGCAAATCAAACCATATTGGAGAGTCTCCTCGATGTAGTCCTCCATAGCCTTGGTTTTAGCCACCGACAGAGGGTAGATGCGGAGGCGTAGAGCCTGCAAGCAGGTCGATGGCACAATCCCAGGGGCGATGAGGAGGGAGACAGGTGGTGCTGGTCTTGGGGAAAAAACTCCCAAAGATCCTAGTATACTTCTGGGATGTTGGGCTGAAGCCCAACCACAGGACTCTCAACCGACGTGGAACCACAGGGAAAGGAAAAGCCGTTCTTGCGGCATTCGGGTGCCCAGTTGGTGATTTACATCCTCGGCCATGAGATGGTGGGGATGATCTTGTGTACGGGTGCACTGATGAAGATGAAGGGAAGGCTTTCTTGATGTATGGATTCCACGGTGAGAGTGAGTGGTGCTGTGATGTACGTGATTGTCCTGGATTCTACTGGTTGACTATCCAGCGCTGATGATAGGGTGCAGGTGTGCTTAATGATGCTTGCGAGTTATGCGTAAAGATGGGTTGCCAGGACCGGTGGTTAGTGGACAGGTGACGTGGAGAGCAGGAGTAGACGTAACATAAGCTGTCTCTCATACACTGTTCTACTGTCCTGTTTGAACTTGACATCTTCCAGCTAGTGTCCAGTGAAAATCTAAAGTTTAAAAGCTCATCATCTGTTAACTTAGACCCAAATAATGTTGTTGACTCATCCTATACTTGTATTTGTGGCCAAAGCATACATTTCACTCATATTGTAATTATTTTTTGGTTAAATTTCAAAGAAATCTGGAAACACGG
This sequence comes from Salvelinus namaycush, assembly GCF_016432855.1. Taxonomy (NCBI): domain Eukaryota; kingdom Metazoa; phylum Chordata; class Actinopteri; order Salmoniformes; family Salmonidae; genus Salvelinus; species Salvelinus namaycush. The sequence continues at coordinate 19,323,349 of NC_052330.1, read as the reverse complement.
GACAGTTACTTTAAATTCCTGTCCTGTGCTCCCCTCTCATCCTGTATGGGGCGTACTGTGTTCAGTGCAACCAGGGTGGTGTTGTGTCTAGGTCCAGCCCAAACAGCTGCAGGGTGGAGGGGTCTCTATGTTTACCGTCTAACCCCCCTGTGGACATCACCTCTGGGTCTCCAACATGATCGAAGAGCACCAACACCACTCTTCAAAACTTCCACCCATCCACTCATCGCAGCACAAGAATCGCAGACTGTCCCCAGACCGGACCTGTTACAATGACATTTGCTCCCACTCAGGGTGGGCCAATGAATCATGGTGTATCCAGAAGACAAGTAGCTTGTGGAGTTAAAAACCAGTGTAATGTAGAAGATGTCTTGTTTTGCTCATTGGTAGTGTTTGTTTGAAATAATAGGGGTGTCACATTAATTGGTTGGAGAATGGTGCTACTGGTGTCTTGGCAGTGAACTTGTTCTCTGTGGAGACTATGAGACTTGTAGGGACCTCGACACAAGCCGCTGCTAGCTAAATAACTCAAATGCAATGAAAGTAGTCATGTCTTGCTTGTTTAAAATGTTATTTGTTCAAACAAAGATAGATTGAATCATCCCTCAAAAACAAAAGTCTATATTTCAAACATCATCGTGACACCTAGATTGATGTAGTATGCATTATTATCAGTACCAGGGAGGGTACAGAGGGTAAGGAGAGATATGTCTACAGTGAATGATATGGGCTTCTCTCACTCCCTCCACCTCTGACTGGACCATGAGGAAATGACACGCGCAGAGAGGAAATGAGATCTGAACGTACAGGGTTCCATAATTCCTCACAATCTGAGGAATGAGTCGTGCGTTTCAGACACAAGCCCAAATTGGCGTAAGTGGAGGCACAGACTCTCACTCTCAAGTAGACAAAGTGTCCAGACCGACACACATGTGTTAGAATGGAGACTAACAAGCTTATTTCATTCAGCAAACCTGTCACTCTATTTTTTACTTTTCTGTCTTCCGATTCCCTTAACGTTCATGCTTTTCAAACTAGCATGACTGATGATACAATCTTTCACTGAGTTTTCCTGTTGAGAATAAACTCAGATAGACTTTAGAGTACACAATGTACAGCATTTAAATGTAAACTTACTAAGTATTCAGTTTGTCTCGTAACTTATTTGTCGCCATCTACAGTATTTAGTAAGAACAACAACCGGAGACCTGAACAGATTTAAGTGGGGTTGCTATAAGTTAGTCAAGCAATTCTCCCAGGCAAAATAAAGGTAACGGATGAGCACGGAGTCAGACATAATATTGTGTGAGGTAAGTGTGTAAGTGTCTGTGATTAATGGCTCACGCCTCACAGACATGTTTGATTCAGTGAGTTCTGTGATCTGATCTGGGTCGAAATTTAATACACTCCCTTTTGAAACACATCCAACACAAATGTTGTATTGTCTGCATCATTACATGTCAGAGGCAGTCTTCAACACCCAGGAGAAAAACTTGTATGTGCTTTTGTAATTTGAAGTATTTAATTTATCATATTTTTACGCTGACTTCTGTTCTTATCGCCGACTTGAGATGTATCACACAACCCAGCTATCCCTCCGTCTGTTTGTCTTCTGACCCATGGGAGATAGGAACCCAGCCAAATTCACATGGAGCTACGCAACTCTGTACGCATACCCGTCTGGGATTGTCCTGAAACCACACCCAGGCAAAAAAACACCCCAACACCCCATTAAATTAAAAAAATATTTTTCTCTCTCTCTTTCTCTATTCTCCTTTCTTTTTCTCTATTTCTCCTTTTCCATCTCTCTCTCTCTTCATCTCTCCCTTATCCTTCTCTTTCTTTCAAGCCATCTCTTTTTCCATCTCTCTCCCTTCATCTCCCTCTCATCCTCTTTTTCTCTACCTCTCATGCTCTCTCGTTCCCTCTATACATCAATCTCCCCCTCTCTCTCCAACCATGACATATTTACCTCCCCTGCACCTCTTCTGAAGAGATCTATTTCTTGGCGTGAGACAACAGTGATCTTTCAGAACATTTTGTCCAGCCGTGATACAAACGTTTTTCCAGATGTTATATGAGGAAACACTGGTTCTTCGAAAGCCAACAATATGAATTTGAAAGCCATCCAAGAATGAAAAGAGAGGGAGACAATTATAGCAGTAATCATATCTTTTTAAAGCAGCACCATGGTAGACTAATATAAAAATCAATTACTGGTTCCGTGGTGACACTTAATTGTTTGCATACAGACCTCTTACCTTAGACATGAAAGCACTCAATACACTATAAGACTGGTCATCAGTGTTAGGACATTTCTAATTATTCTAAGTTTGATCTTTGACCTGCACCTATCAAACTAAGATGTGTACATCGTCACTGAAATGTGCAAATTTTCATAGAAAGACATCTCTATTAGACTAATGTGAATGAAACCAGTCTTGGAATCAACAGTTTGTGCGGCTCATCATCGCGTGACAGCGACTCAGTGAGGGACTATACAAACACGAAGACCTATCAGCAAGCTCGTCACTGACATCATCAACTCCTCACAATGCCCCTCTCCTTGTCTGAGGGAAACCAGCTACTGCTGACCTTTAGGATCACAGGGGGAGAGGGTGTCACAATTAGTCCCCCTGCAGTGCCATTGACGCTATTGTTCACACACACACACACACACACACACACACACACACACACACACACACACACACACACACACACACACACACACACACACACACACACACACACACACATTATTACAAAGTGAAAACATGTTTTTAGACAATATCATATTTCCATAAGTATTCACACCCCTGAGTCAATACATGTTGGAATCACCTTTGGCAACGATTACAGATGCGAGTCTTTCTGGGTAAGTCATTAAGTGCTTTGCACACTTGGATTGTACAATATTTGCACATTATTCTTTTTTAAATGATTCAAGCTCTGCCAAGTTGGTTGTTGATCATTATAAGACAGTCATTTTCAATTCTTGCCATAGATTTTCAAGCCGATTTATGTCAAAACTGCAATTAGGCCACTCAGGAATATTCAATGTCATCTTGGTAAGCAACTCCAGTGTATATTTGGCCTCGTGTTTTAGGTTATTATCCTGCTGTGAGGTGAATTTGTCTCCCAGTGTCTGTTGGAAAGCAGACTTTTCCTCTAGGATTTTGCCAGTGCTTAGCTCCATTCTGTTTATTTTTATCCCAGAAATCTCCCTAGTCCTTGCTGATGACAAGCATACCCATAACATGATGCAGCCACCACTATGCTTGAAAATACATGTATGAACAGTGTACTTAGTGATGTGTTGTGTGTATTTGCGCCAAATATAACACTTTGTATTTAGGACATCAAGTTCATTTTTTGCAGTTTTATTTAGTGCCTTATTACAAACAGGATGCATGTTTTGGAATATTTTTATTCTGTAAAGTTTTCCTTCTTTTAACTCTGTCATTTAGGTTAGTATTGTGGAGTAACTACAATGTTGTTGATCCATCCTCAGTTTTCGCCTATCACAGCCATTAAACTCTGTAACTGTTTTAAAGTCACCAATGACCTCATGAGCGGTTTTCTTCCTCTCTGGCAACTGAGTTAGGAAGGACACTTGTATCTTTGTAGTGACTGGGTGTATTGATACTCCATCCAAAGTGTCATTAATATTCATCGGAATATTCAATGTCTGCTTTTTTGTTTTTACCAATCTACTAATAGGTGCCCTTCTTTGCGAGCCATTGGGAAACCTCCCTGATCTTTGGAGTTTAATCTGTGTTTGAAATTCACTGCTCGACAGGGACCTTACAGATAATTGTATGTGAGGGGTACAGAGATGAGCTAGTCATTCAAAAATCATGGTAAACATTATTGTTGCACAAATAGTGAGTCCATGCAACTTATTATGTGACTTGGTAAGCACATTTTTACTCCTAAACTTATTTAGGCTTGCCATAACAAAAGGGTTGAATACTTATTGACTCAAGACATTTCAGATTTTCATTTTTTATTAATTTGTAAAACTTTTTGTAAAAACATAATTCCACTTTGACATTATGGAGTATTGTGTGTAGGCCAGTGACACAAAATATCACATTTTATGCATTTTATGCAATTCAGGCTGTAGCACAACAAAATGTAGAAAATGTCAAGGGGTGTGAATACTTTCTGAAGGCACTGTATCTCTAAATCTGTCTTTCTCTATGTTCCTTTATCCTTTATATAATCCTTCAACCAGCTACTGCTGACCTTTAGGATCACAGGGGGAGAGGATGTCACAATTAGTCACCCCGCAATGCCATTGACGCTATTGTTCACACACACGCACACACACACACACACACACACGCGCGCGCGCGCACACACACACGCGCACACACACACAGACAAACACAAGTGGAAGTGTGAAAGGTTAAGGACATGAAGCGTTTTAAAGTGGGCCTCTTGCAGCAAAGGAAGGATAGGGTGCTAATGTTCTCACCTGATAATAGGTGTGTTAAGACTCAGTGATCGACTGACATGAGGTTTGTTGTGGTGGGTTCTACTGATGTTTATTCATATTGTCAGGAACAAACTTTGATCAAAGCTATTATTGATGATCTCTGGGGTGTTGATGTTGGTCACATCAGAGTCACAATGTGTTGTACTGTAGGTCCTGCTATGATGTGCTTGTTTGTTATATTTTTACCTGAAGAATACAGCATTATACACTGAGTGTACAAAACATTAGGAACACCCTCGTCGGGGAATGGACTCAACAAGGTGTCGAAAGCGTTCCACAACAATGCTGGCCCATGTTGACTCTAATGCTTCCCATGTTTCAAATCAAATCAAATCAAATTGTATTGGTCACATACACATATTTAGCAGATGTTGTTGCGGGTGTAGTGAAATGCTTGTGTTCCTACTGTAGCTCCAACAGTGCAGTAGTATCGAACAATTCACAACAATACACACAAATCTAAAAGTGAAAGAATGGAATTAAGAAATATATAAATATTAGGATGATCAATGTCGGAGTGGCATTGACTAAAATACAGTAGAATAGAATACAGTATATGCATATGAAATGAGTAAAATAGTATGTAAGCATGATTAAAGTGACCAGTGATTCCATCTCTATGTACAAAGGGCAGCAGCCTCTAAGGTGCAGGGTTGAGTAACTGGGTGGTAGCCGGCTAGTGAAGGCTATTTAACAGTCTGATGGCCTTGCGATAGAAGCTGTTTTTCAGTCTCTCGGTCCCAGCTTTGATGCACCTGTACTGACCTCGCCATCTGGATGATAGGGGATGAACAGGCCGTGGCTCGGGTGGTTGATGTCCTTGATGATTTTTTGGCCTTCCTGTGACATCAGGTGCTGTAGGTGTCCTGGAGGGCAGGCAGTATGCCCCGGTGATGTGTTGGGCAGTCCGCACCACCCTCTGGAGAGCCCAGCCGTTGCAGGCGGTGCAGTTGCCATACTAGGCGGTGATCCAGCCCGGCAAGATGCTCTCGATTGTGCATCTGTAAAAGTTTGTGAGGGTCTTAGGGGCCAAGCCACATTTCTTCAGCCTCCTGAGGTTGAAGAGGTGCTGTTGTGCCTTAACCACACTGTCTGAGTGGGTGGACCATTTCAGATTGTGTACACCGAGGAACTGGATAGGGGAGATGTGGATAGGGGAGTGCTGAAGTCCACAATCAGCTCCTTTGCTCTGTTGACATTGAGGGAGAGGTTATTTTCCTGGCACCACTCCGCCAGGGCCGCCACCTCCTTCCTGTAGGCTGTCTCGTTATTGTTGGTAATAAAGCCTACTACTGTTGTGTCGTCTGCAAACTTAATGATTGAGTTGGAGGCGTGCATAGCGACGTGCTCATGGGGGAATAAGAAGTACAGGAGGGGGCTGAGCACGCACCCTTGTGGGACCCTGTGTTGAGGATCAGCGTAGTAGAGGTGTTGTTTCCTAACTTCACCATCTGGGGGCGGCCCATCAGGAAGTCCAAGACCCAGTTGCACAATGCGGGGTTCAGACCCAGGGCCCCGCGCTTAATGATGAGCCTGGGGGGTACTATGGTGTTGAAGGCTGAGCTACAGTCAATAAACAGCATTCTTACATAGGTATTTCTCTTGTCCAGATGGGATAGGGCAGTGTGCAGTGCGATGGCGATTGCATCATCTGTGGATCTATTGGGGTGGTATGCAAATTGAAGTGGGTCTAAGGTGTCAGACAAGGCAGAGGTGATATGATCCTTAACTAGCCTCTTAAAGCACTTCATGATGAAAGAAGTGAGTGCTATGGGACTATAGTCATTTAGTTCAGTTACCTTTGCTTTCTTAGGTACAGGAACAATGGTGGACATCTTAAAGAAAGTGGGGACAGCAGACTAGGAATAGGGAGAGATTAAATATGTCCGTAAACACTCCAGCCAGCTGGTCTGCGCATGTTCTGAGGACCCGGCTAGGGATGTGTTATGTTGGCAAGATGTCCTTTGGGTGGTGGACCAATCTTGATACACATGAGAAACTTTTGAGTGTAAAAAACCTAGCAGCGTTGGAGTTCTTGACACAAACCGGTGCGCCTGGCACCTACTACCATGCTCTGTTCAAAGGCACTTAAATCTTTTGTCTTGCCCATTCACCCTCTGAATGGCACACATCTCTATTGTCTCAAGGCTTAAAAATCATTATTTAAGCTGTCTCCACCCCTTCATCTACACTGATTGAAGTGGATTTAAAAAGTGACATCAATAACGGATCATAGTTTTCACCTGGATTCACCTGGTCAGTTTGTCATGGAAAGAGCAGGTGTTCATCATGTTTTGTACACTCAGTGTATATATAAATGTAATATTCTCAACATTCCTCAAATGAATGGATAATAAGAGGTCACCATCACCATACATCACCAATATCTATAAATGAATCTCTCTTCTCCAATGTATCAGAAATCAAGGTAAGACCCAGATGCAGACACGTCGAATTGACAATGGTTTAATATTCCAACAGGGGCAGGCAATAGACAGGTCAAGGCAGGCAGGGGTCAGTAAACCAGAGGTGGGGCAAAGGTACCGGACGGCAGGCAGGCTCAGGGTCAGGCAGAGTGGTCACGCAGGCGGGCTCAGAGTCAGGACAGGCAAGGGTCAAAACCAGGAGGGCGAGAAAAGTGAGACTGGGAAAAGCAGGAGCTGAGAACAAAAATGCTGGTTGACCTGACAAACAAGTTGAACTGGCAACGGACAAACAGAGAACACAGATATAAATACACAGAGGATAATGGGGAAGATGGGCGACACCTGGAGGGTGGTGGAGACAATCACAGGGACAGGTGAAACAGATCAGGGTGTGACACAATGCTTTCATAGATCAGAACATAACCACTCTTAAACATGGGACATGACCTATACTCCAGATTGATAGAGTCCAAGAAAGTGAGTCACTGATTTAAAATGGTCAGGCCTCAGACTGTTGGAAAAGCATTGATGTATAACTAAACTCAGCAAAAAAAGAAGCGTACCTTTTTCAGGACCCTGTCTTTCAAAGATAATTCGTAAAAATCCAAATAACTTCACAGATTTTCATTGTAAAGGGTTTAAACACTGTTTCCCATGCTTGTTCAATTAACCATAAACAACCTCTTGGCAATAGGGGGGCGCCATTTCGACTTTGTAAAAATTCGTTCCCAAATTAAACTGCCTCGTACTCAATTCTTGCTCGTACAATATGCATATTATTATTACTATTGGATAGAAAACACTCTCTAGTTTCTAAAACCGTTTGAATTATTTCTCTGAGTGAAACAGAACTCATTCTGCAGCACACTTCCTGTCAAGGAGTGAGATTTCTGAAATCGAGGTCTCTGTTCTGGGGTCAGTATATACATTCCCATGTAAGCTATGGGGCTACATGCACTGCATACGCCTTCCTCTAGATGTCAGTAAGCGGTGAGAATTTGAATGGAGTGGATTGCACCATCTGGGGCCCTATATAAGCCCGTGGAACGGAAGGTCCGACCTTTTCAACGGGGCGCCTGGCGCAGCAGGGACATCACAATGGCGTCCTGAAAAGCTTTCGTTTTAGCAGTTCTATATCTCCGGCTCTGATTTTAATTTGATTTTTGTCTTAAAAACTTCATAAGGTAGTTAATTTAAACCGACTTATAGCAGTTTATATCAGTTTATTGCGATTTTCTGGAATTTCTTTGTGACGCGCTATCAGGAGTTGGACACCTTTCCGGCACATAGCTAGCGTTAGCTGCTATTTCTACAGGAGAAGAGGACATCTTTCAACCAAAAGACGATTGTTCTGGAGAAAGGACACCTTGCCCAAGATTCTGATGGAAGCTCGTCAAATAGTAAGAAGTCTTTATGCTGTTAATTCGTATTTATGTTGAGAAATGTTAAACAATAATTGCGCCATGAATTTCGGTGCGGTCTCGCTTTAGCGCACGCTGTATGTAGCAGTAACGTTAATTTTAAAAATCTAACACAGCGATTGCATTAAGAACTAATTTATCTTTCATTTGCTGTCCAATCTGTATTTTTTAGTCAAGTTTATGATTACTTATCGATTAGAATAGGTGCCTTTCCCAAGATTTCTCCTGACATTTTCTTTGCAGCTTGGCTACTTTTCTCATTGTATAACCACGATTTGTGCCGCTAAATATGCACATTTTCGAACAAACTCTATATGCATTGTGTAATATGATGTTATAGGACTGTCATCTGAAGAATTCTGAGCAGGTCAGTGAAAAAATTAATATCTTTTGCTGGGTTATACGTTATCGCTATTTTTGGCTTGAATCAATGCTGTTGTGTGGTTTGCTATTGTGGTAAGCTAATATAATGCTATATTGTGTTTTCGCTGTAAAACACTTAAAAAATCTGAAATATTGGCTGGATTCACAAGATCTGTGTCTTTCATTTACTGTACGCTGTGTATTTTTCAGAAATGTTTTATGATGAGTATCTAGGTAATTCACGTTGCTCTCTGTAGTTATTTTAGTCGCTTTGGTGAGAGTTGTGATGGTGGCTGCAATGGTAAACTATGATTTATACCTGAAATATGCACATTTTTCTAACAAAACATATGCTATACAATAAATATGTTATCAGACTGTCATCTGATGAAGTTGTTTCTTGGTTAGTGGCTATTTATATCTTTATTTGGTCGAATTTGTGATAGCTACTGATGGAGTAAAAAAAATGGTGGAGTAAAAAAAGTGGTGTCTTTTGCTAACGTGGTTAGCTAATAGATTTACATATTGTGTCTTCCCTGTAAAACATTTTAAAAATCAGAAATGATGGCTGGATTCACAAGATGTGTATCTTTCATCTGGTGTCTTGGACTTGTGATTTAATGATATTTAGATGCTAGTATTTACTTGTGACGCTATGCTAGGCTATGCTAGTCAGCTTTTTTACTGATGGGGGTGCTCCCGGATCCGGGTTTGGGAGGAATTAGAGGTTAATGAACATTCACCTGTGGAATGGACGTTAAGACACTAACAGCTTACAGACGGTAGGCAATTAAGGTCACAGTCATCTGCGTGAACGTACCTTAGGCATGCTGCAAGGAGGCATGAGTACTGCAGATGTGGCCAGGGCAATAAATTGCAATGTCCATACTGTGAGACATCTAAGACAGCGCTACAGGGAGGCAGGACGGACAGCTGATCGTCCTTGCAGTGGCAGACCACGTGTAACAACACCTACACAGGATCGGTACATCCGAACATCACACCTGTGGGACAGGTAGAGGATGGCAACAACAACTGCCCGAGTACCACCAGGAACACACAATCCCTCCATCAGTGCTCAGACTTTCCGCAATAGGCTGAGAGAGGCTGGACTGAGGGCTTGTAGGCCTGTTGTAAGGCAGGTCCTCACCAGACATCACCGGTAACAACGTCGCCTATGGGCACAATTCCCACCGTCGCTGGACCAGACAGGACTGGCAAAAAGTGCTCTTCACTGACGAGTAGCGGTTTTGTTTCATTAGGGGTGAGTCTCACCAGCCATACTGCTCGTTCTGTGTGTGATTTCCTGCAAGATAGGAATGCCAGTGTTCTGCCATGGCCAGCGATCAATCCCATTGAGCACGTCTGGGACCTGTTGGATCGGAGGGTGAGGGCTAGGGCCATTCCCCCCAGAAATGTCCTGGAATTTGAAGGTGCCTTGGTGGAAGAGCGGGGTAACATCTCATAGCAAGAACGGGCAAATCTGGTGCAGTCCATGAGGAGGAGATGCACTGCAGTACTTAATGCAGCAGGTGCCCACACCAAATACTGACTGTTACTTTTGATTTTGACCCTCCCTTTGTTCAGGGACACATTATTCCATTTCTGTTAGTCACATGTCTGTGGAACTTGTTCAGTTTACGTCTCAGTTGTTGAATCTTGTTATGTTCATACAAATATTTACACATGTTAAGTTTGCTGAAAATAAACGCAGTTGACAGTGAGAGGACGTTTCTTTTTTTGCTGAGTTTACTAACGTTAGGTAGCTAACATACCGGTACATACTGCTGTAATGATATGCTATACAGTTCGTAATGACAGCGAAGCTAAAAAATTGTCAGCCAACGTAACGTGTAAGGTAACTTATTTGAAAAGTCATTACTTTATTACATTGAGTAGCAAGCTACCCCTTGGTCATTAGGGCAAATCTGGTCTGTGATAGGATGGGGGGTTTTCACACCTAGCTTGGCTATTAGACTATTCTTTAGTAAAGGTTGAATAGTCTATTGTTCAGCTATTATCCCCTCTCCCCAACTTGCAACAAATTGTTGTTGTTCCCATCTTGTTCCTTTCCCTCTTCCACTCGTCATCATTCTGCGCCTGAGTGGCTCGCTTGTGGGCGTGCTGACAGGATATGGTAGCATTTTCGGTTGTGCGTCAAGAATTCTGCATTACAGTAGAGAGTTTGTATGAAGGTGTGGTTATTCACAGACAAATTGTTATATGCTATGGAAGTACATTGGCGTCTTTTTGTCGAGAGCAAAACTTTTTTTATTTTCAATCAAAAATAATTGTTCTGAAGCAACCTTTTTCCGACACAAAGGAAGTCATAGCGGACACCTACGAAGAAGGACTGTGTGATGATGGCATCTCAGGTAAGCAGCACTGGGCGTTCTTCCATCCAACTTTAACATAGCTAGTAGTTAGCTCCTGCAATTCAGTGTCGGTTCATAACATTCTACTATATTACATACTAACCGTAGAATGATAAATCATGCAATTATTATTCTCAAGCTAACCAAAAGCATTTAGCTACGAACACCTGTTCTCGCCATTTTCAGTTGAATTCATCTAACTTTCTTTCATGGCAAATCATAAGCAGGCCATGTCATATGTTTCATAGTCGATATATAATCATATTTCATGACAGTGTAACGGTTAGCTTTTTTACAGAAGGATGAAAGAACACAATATGTCTGTCACGAAGAGTTAGCGAGTCTTTGCAGCGTGTAGATGGTGCAGGTATCATTGAATATTTCCCATCACCTAATGAACAACCACAATACCAGTCTGACGTTAAGCTTTCTGTGCTGTATTGACGTATCCTGAAAATTACATCTGCTACTTTAGATTGAACGGTCATATCTCAGTTATTGTTTTCATATCTACAAAAAATAAGCTATTTTCTTTACTTTCAGAGAGCGAGCTGATCAGGTGGTCAAAAATGTAGATATTGCCAGATGTTCACTGTCCGAGGAACAGGCCGTGGAAGCTTTATTGCTGGCAAAAGAGTCCATAACCAAATGTGTTATTTCATAGTTTTGATGTCTTCACTATTATTCAACAATGTAGGAAACAGTAAAATAAAGAAAAACATTGGAATGAGTAGGTGTGTCCAAACTTCTGACTAGGACTGTATGTACAGTTGAAGTCGAAAATTTACATACACTTAGGTTGGAATCATTAAAACTCGTTTTTCAACCACTCCACAAATTTCTTGTTAACAAACTATAGTTTTGGCAAGTCGGTTAGGACATCTAACTGTCTGCACCTAGTGATCGCACCTCATGAATTTTGATTACTGGGCTAAACACGCGAACAAAAAGGAGGTATTTGGACATAAATGATGGACATTATCGAACAAAACTAACATTTATTGTGGAACTGGGATTCCTGGGAGTGCATTCTGATGAAGATCATCAAAGGTAAGTGAATATTTATAATGATATTTCTGACTTCTGTTGACTACACAACATGGCGGATATCTGTTTGGGTTGTTTTGGTTTCTGAGCGCTGTACTCAGATTATTGCATGGTGTGCTCTTTCCGTAAAGTTTTTTTGAAATCTGACACAGCGGTTGCATTAACCTCTCTAGGGTATGTGGGACGGTAGCGTCTCACCTCGTCAACAGCCAGTGAAACTGCAGGGCGACAAATTCAAAACAACAGAAATCCCATAATTAAAATTCCTCAAACATACATGTATTTTACACCATTTTAAAGATACACTTGTTGTAAATCCAGCCACAGTGTCCGATTTCAAAAAGGCTTTACGACGAAAGCAAACTGTACTCAGATTATTGCATGGTGTGCTCTTTCCGTAAAGTTTTTTTGAAATCTGACACAGCGGTTGCATTAACCTCTCTAGGGTATGTGGGACGGTAGCGTCTCACCTCGTCAACAGCCAGTGAAACTGCAGGGCGACAAATTCAAAACAACAGAAATCCCATAATTAAAATTCCTCAAACATACATGTATTTTATACCATTTTAAAGATACACTTGTTGTAAATCCAGCCACAGTGTCCGATTTCAAAAAGGCTTTACGACGAAAGCAAACCAAACGATTATGTTAGGTCAGAGCCAAGTCACAGAAAAACACAGCCATTTTTCCAGCCAAAGAGAGGAGTCACAAAAAGCAGAAATATAGATAAAAGGAATTACTAACATTTGATGATCTTCATCAGATGACACTCATAGGACTTCATGTTGCACAATACTCTTGACCCAAATAGCTACAGACCTATATCTATCCTACCCTGCCTTTCTAAGGTCTTCGAAAGCCAAGTCAACAAACAGATTACCGACCATTTCGAATCCCACCATACCTTCTCCGCTATGCAATCTGGTTTCAGAGCTGGTCATGGGTGCACCTCAGCCACGCTCAAGGTCATAAACGATATCTTAACCGCCATCGATAAGAAACAATACTGTGCAGCCGTATTCATTGACCTGGCCAAGGCTTTTGACTCTGTCAATCACCACATCCTCATCGGCAGACTCGACAGCCTTGGTTTCTCTAATGATTGCCTCGCCTGGTTCACCAACTACTTCTCTGATCGAGTTCAGTGTGTCAAATCGGAGGGTCTGTTGTCCGGGCCTCTGGCAGTCTCTATGGGGGTGCCACAGGGTTCAATTCTTGGACCGACTCTCTTCTCTGTATACATCAATGATGTCGCTCTTGCTGCTGGTGAGTCTCTGATCCACCTCTACGCAGACGACACTATTCTGTATACTTCTGGCCCTTCTCTTGACACTGTGTTAACAACCCTCCAGGCGAGCTTCAATGCCATACAACTCTCCTTCCGTGGCCTCCAATTGCTCTTAAATACAAGTAAAACTAAATGCATGCTCTTCAACCGATCGCTGCCTGCACCTGCCCGCCTGTCCAACATCACTACTCTGGACGGCTCTGACTTAGAATATGTGGACAACTACAAATACCTAGGTGTCTGGTTAGACTGTAAACTCTCCTTCCAGACTCACATCAAACATCTCCAATCCAAAGTTAAATCTAGAATTGGCTTCCTATTCCGCAACAAAGCATCCTTCACTCATGCTGCCAAACATACCCTTGTAAAACTGACCATCCTACCAATCCTCGACTTCGGTGATGTCATTTACAAAATAGCCTCCAAAACCCTACTCAATAAATTGGATGCAGTCTATCACAGTGCCATCCGTTTTGTCACCAAAGCCCCATATACTACCCACCACTGCGACCTGTACACTCTCGTTGGCTGGCCCTCGCTTCATACTCGTCGCCAAACCCACTGGCTCCAGGTCATCTACAAGACCCTGCTAGGTAAAGTCCCCCCGTATCTCAGCTCGCTGGTCACCATAGCAGCACCTACCTGTAGCACGCGCTCCAGCAGGTATATCTCTCTGGTCACCCCCAAAACCAATTCTTCCTTTGGCCGCCTCTCCTTCCAGTTCTCTGCTGCCAATGACTGGAACGAACTACAAAAATCTCTGAAACTGGAAACACTTATCTCCCTCACTAGCTTTAAGCACCAGCTGTCAGAGCAGCTCATAGATTACTGCACCTGTACATAGCCCATCTATAATTTAGCCCAAACAACTACCTCTTTACCTACTGTATTTATTTATTTATTTTGCTCCTTTGCACCCCATTATTTCTATCTCTACTTTGCACATTCTTCCACTGCAAACCAACCATTCCAGTGTTTTTACTTGCTATATTGTATTTACTTCGCCACCATGGCCTTTTTTATATTTTTATTTATTTATATATATATTTTGTTTGCCTTCACCTCCCTTATCTCACCTCACTTGCTCACATTGTATATATACTTATTTTTCACTGTATTATTGACTGTATGTTTGTTTTACTCCATGTGTAACTATGTGTTGTTGTATGTGTCGAACTGCTTTGCTTTATCTTGGCCAGGTCGCAATTGTAAATGAGAACGTGTTCTCAACTTGCCTACCTGGTTAAATAAAGGTGAAATAAAATAAATAAAAAAATTAGGAAGGTGTTCCTAATGTTTGGTGTACTCAGTGTATATAAAACACAGGAATATCATGTTTTTGACTGCACTTGGTCTTTAAGTCTTTAATCTCTTAATCTCTTAGTCAGAAAGTGTTCACTCAGCCTGAAAGTTGACAGTGATGCTGCTGTATCATATCCCAACTCATCCCTCCCACCAAGCTAGCATTAAACAATGGCAGAACAAGGAAGTGTTGGCTCAAGCACAAACAGACTGGCACCTAGACAACCCCCAAGCAGTCCATAACAGATGGCGGAAACATTTGGTTGATATTCATTATTAAAGTACATGCTCATACAAAGGGGAATCATTGTAGTTTTCCACAACAAGTTCTTCCAAACCAGCTTTAATTTGAGGGTATTTTAATCCATATCAAGTGAACCGTTTTGTACATAGTCCCCGCATTTTAGGGCACCAAAAGTATTGGGACAAATTCACTTATATGTTTAATAAAGTAGTAAAAAGTTTAATATTTTGGTCCCATATTCATAGCATGCAATGACTACATCGTGGTTGTGACTCCACAAATGTGTTGGCGCATTTGCTGTTTGATTTGGTCGGTCCAGATTATTTTGTGTCCAATAGAAATGAATTGTAAATAATGTATTATAATAAGTATTGTCCCAATACTTTTGGAGCTCACTGTATGTTCAAATACTTTCAAACACTTCAGCTGTGCTTCAGTTGGTCCCATATTCATACCACACAATGACTACATCAAGCTTGTGACTCTACACATTTGTTGGATGCATATGCTATTTGTTTTGGCTGTGTTTCAGATTATTTTCTGCCCAATAGAATAGAATTGTAAATAATGTATTATAATAAGTATTGTCCCAATACTTTTGGAGCTCACTGTATGTTCAAATTCTTTCAAACACTTCAGCTGTGCTTCAGTTGGTATGTTTGGTAAAATAGAACCAATGGAATAGTCCCAAAAGTACAAAGTGCATGTACTTGACTCAGGTCTAGATACTGTTCTATGTACGGTTCAGGAAGAAACCCTTGTTTGTGACTTCAGCATTCTTCCATAACTGTAGAATCTGGTGGAAGACAGTCAGAGGAATGTTCTTTTTATTGTCATGGTGATTTTGGAGTTGAAATGCAGAGTTGTGGAATGGAATGAAGGGGCTATTTCACTTCTGGCATCTCTCTTGCTCTCTGCTCTCTCTCTTTTTCTTGCTCTGTCTCTTGCTCATTCTTTCTCTCTCCCTCTCACACACAGACACACTTTATCCCCCACTTTGTCGCTTGCTGTTTCCACCCTGCTTATTTGGCAAGAGCAGCCAAAGATTGTTCATGTTGGGGGGCTGAAAGCAGAGCTGGTAAGCCTCCTTAACCTCAACTCTTTAGCAGCAGGAGACAGGGGCAAGACAGAGAAACAGTCTGGCCTCTAATCGAGCGATCCAATTCTTCAGAACACACAGTATATAACAGCATCAGACAAAACAAACAGGAATCAGGTAAAATAGGTGCTTAGTGCTCACACACATAACTATTGCATAAACATGCTTCCAATGTATGCACGTTTTAGGAAAGGAAGACAAGACTTGACAGGGGTTAAGATATGGTTTGATTTCCAAGGTTATTATCAAATCAGATTTTTATTTACAGTCAATCTGTTAAAAAAAAACACACAAAAAACAAGGAGAAGATACAACTCTGTATTGACTAGAGCAGACTTCACGTGGACTAAAGATTACTTTTAGACTAGGTAACGGCCTTTCACAACAGACAACTCATTTACTTATAACTCTTGGATTGTCTTAAGCTTTTTCTTGTCTTTTCAATTTAAGTAAACACCCAAGAGTGTAAACTTCCAAAACTTTTGGACAGGGAGACAAAATGTCCAAAAACCAACAAATCCAGACAGTTGTCTGATTTGTTGCAGGATTGTTTTACTGCACCAATAACCAGTCTTCCCATTCAGCAACCCTTCATTCCTTACTCAGCTCCAACCACTGTCGCCATCTTCCATGCAGATGTGAGAAAAACTTCAAAGACTCTGCAAAATAGCGTGCAAACACAAAAGATGTCCGCCAATGACTGCGTCCTAATCACGTCTTCTTCATCAAAGCTTGAGGAGGCTCTGACACCTGAGGCTCTGCATGACAGGCAACAATGTTCTGATGACCAACACATCTTAAGAGATATTATAAACAATACAGTCACATAATCATATTACCATGATCAAAAGATTTAGTCAGTTGATTTTGGGCAGTATGATGAAAAACAATGATGACTGAGTACACAGGCCCAATTTCCCAGTATTTGAACGCACAGTATGCTGTATAACACACCATAAATGAGGTATGTGCTCTGTCTTTTAGCTTTTCGGGTGGAATTTATATCCTTTAAGTTTTTCTTGCGTCTCTATTTCTGTTTCTCCGCACCCACTGTGTATTTATCATGAAGCCTAATGGACTCAGTTTTAGCAGAGTCATTTGTCCTCACATTTGCCAGTTGGGACAAGAATACAATATTTAGGGGGGAAAGGCTGCCAAGGCTTTCTCACATCTACCTCTCTTTAAAAGCCTCATCATTGTTTTTCTTTGCTCAACACTAATGCTGAATTGAAATCCCTTTCATTCTTGTAAACAAAACTTTTTGTTTAGTCTTTGTGGCTGCCCCAAGTCTCTTAGATGGTAAGTGTCGAGTTGAATTGACAACATGCTGTCCTAACACATGTTTCCTTTTTAACTACACGCCTCTGTGTATGTTTCTGCACTTTCCAGGTCACTAAACTAAAGCCGCAAAGCCCTTAATAATGACAGCATCACAGCCTTTGTGTCCTGTGTGCATGCTGATGCTGTCAGTGACTCATACCAGGTGAGTGACTGTGTGTGTGTGTGTGTGTGTGTGTGTGTGTGTGTGTGTGTGTGTGTGTGTGTGTGTGTGTGTGTGTGTGTGTGTGTGTGTGTGTGTGTGTGTGTTAGGAATTGAAAACTGGTCATGGTGTGGAGAATTGCTGAATGCAAGAGATAAGATGTAAACTTATACTAAACAAAGATGTGCACAGGGAGACAATCTGCCACCCTCCAGAGGAAAGGGCGGACCTAAATACTCATCTGTTTGTTGTTTCATCCTTCCGTGCCTAGTTCCGAAGCATTAAATCAATGCTGAGACCTTGGGGTTAAATAGACTATACATTTGAAACATCTTAATCGCTTAAGGACACCCGTGGACAATTTTATGGCTCAAGGGCCCAGATATCAGTTTCTAAGACCTGCTTTATGGTAACCTCTGGCCTTAGAGAGGGTACCTGGAGGCCAGAATTCCAATAGGGAATAATCATCGGAAAATGATTCTTAACAGTGTGTGTGAGGGGGTCGAGTTCGCACAGGTTATAACCAGGAAGTGGTGAGAAAGTATCAGTGAGGACTGGTGTTGACAGGACCACTGAGGACCTCCGGAGTAACTGGTCTGTTAGACAGGTGTGTTATGGAGGTGAGTTAAGCCTTGATCACATTAGCAGTTTGAAGTGAATCCATTTTTTGTTGCATATCCGATTAGAATTTGTTATTTTTCCTGCAGTCTGAACTGCCAAAAAGCACATGGAATTGGACATTTGAAGCCACATTTAAACCACCTTCGTAGGTGGTTTGAATTCAGATACAAATCTAAGTCCTGGCCATACTACTTGTGTCTGAACAGTTAAATCGGATTAATTTGACCTCAAGTGGTTTTTAGACTGTTGGCATATCTTGTTGCTTGCTAGCTAGCTACTCTGTTGACAGTTTGACAAGAACATGTGGTAGCTAACTAGCTTTTTAATTGGTTACAAACAAATTAGTGAATGTGCTAGATAGCCAAACAGCTACCTAGCTAGTTAGTTGACTGCTGCAACTAGCCAAAGTTAAAAGTTGAATCATCTTATCCTTTGAGGCTTAAAAAGTATTATTAAACTTTGTACATTCAAAGCAACAGGGAAACATCCATGGCAGGCATTGTTGTCACCTCAGCTTGCGACATAACTTTTGAGTGATAGGAAACACAAGCACCACCACCAATCAGCCTACACCACTGCACACACACCCACTGTTACTATGAAAACTAGCGTAGCCATGTCAGCAAATTACTGCTGTCTGAACACACACAAATCCGATTTGGTCAATTGTAACTTGCTGTTTGGACAGTCAGTATTCCAAAACGGATTTTAAAAACAAAACTGATTTGAGCATTAAGGCCTGCAGTGTGAACAAGGCTTTAGAGAAAGAGAGAGAGAGCAGTAGGTCACATTACTGTGACTTCACTTCTGAAGGAGTGACTGATGGTTAAACCATTAATTTAGATAAAGGAGATAGATATTTTTAGGAGTCTATAAATGACTTTTGACTGGACTAGACTAGATTGAGAATAGAAAAGAACGGAATATAAATCTAGAAACCAACTGGAGAACTGTAAAAAAAAAAAATGACGTATGAAATAAAATCTTAATAATAATTTGTTTGCTGTGAAAGGGAGATCTGCTGTGATTGGTCAGACTTTTGTGGTATACACTGGCCTGTGGATTTCCCCATTGCAATTTAGGGAGGTACTCTCTTCACAGCTATTCCCCATATGCCTCTCTGTCATCATTAGAAACAGATAGAGAATCTGTCAAAGGGAAATAGTAAAAACACTCACAGAGGAGAGAGAGAGAGAGAGAGAGACCACCAACAGAGTGATTACACACACACACATTTAGACAAACTGTCAGCCCTTCTCATCAGTTTCTTCTAACAGTCAGTGCGATGGGACCAACTCAAAGCCAGTTCCCATTATATCTTCCTTCCTAAACACAAACCTCTGTTTTTGTCATGTAACATTTCCTCTAGATGACATTAATGTTGAAGATTTCTGTTGAGAATAAACCCTTCCAATCCAATGAAGAATAGCCAAGGAGTGTCATCATGCTAATACTGAGGAGCATGTTCTGAATCGGTCCAAGCTAACCGGGATCCTTGGGACGTCCCTACCCCATTGAAGTTGACATTTAAAATGTTTTAAGTAAGAGTTAAGGTTAGGGTTAGGTAAGGTTTCTGGTTATGGTTAAGGTTAGGGTGGTGGTTCAAGTTAGGGTTAAAGGTAGGGCCGTCCCAAGGATCCCAGATAGCACTTAGAGTTCTGAATCCCATCGAGGCATTATGCTAACATGGGGATGATACGACCTTCAATAATAATACAACAGAGAGCTGGGACTGGCTGTATCTACACTACAGAATCATCTCAATCACTGTTCTGTTCTGGTTTCAAAGCGTACTGTCTGGAAACTATTACCTCCTTGAGTGTCATTTTAACTGGCGTTCACTGCTCCAAGTACAAGCCAAATAAAATGAAGCAAAGGATTTGGACTTGGATTTTGTTTCAAAGAAAAGCAGATACTAGTGGCACGCTCGCTGAGGGAAATATCACCTGTCAAGGTGTAAGCCTGATGAATTTACATCTCAGAAATGACTTCCACTTTACTTTCTGAGAACTTGAACTGTTCACCTTTTAGCCCCAGGCCAGCCCTATCTTGGTTTGTGGGTTGCTTGTGTGGGAGAGGGATTGTGTGAGGTTGGTATGGAGGCGTTGAAACAGTGAATAACAGCAGATTTAATTTATCTCGGAGTAAATCGTGCTTTAGACAGGCTGCGGTGGGTTTCGTCGCCTGAAAACAAAGATGTCATGACTGAGTGAAGGCTGGTCTCCACCTCCTAAAGGTGACCCTGTGCCAGAGGTCACCGCAGCCATTACAACGCACACAAATTCCAATTCTACCGACACTTACAGCCACAACACCATCCGTGATATGTGAGC
Source organism: Salvelinus namaycush (assembly GCF_016432855.1). Taxonomy (NCBI): domain Eukaryota; kingdom Metazoa; phylum Chordata; class Actinopteri; order Salmoniformes; family Salmonidae; genus Salvelinus; species Salvelinus namaycush. Next base: position 19,302,845 of record NC_052330.1, on the reverse strand, counting down.
TTGGTCGATTGGAGGAGAGATTGTAATCGCTTCCACATTGATAACCTCCCTTCCTAAAAATCAGTAGCGCCTTTCATTGCACATAAAAATCCCCCCAAAAAGGATGGGCCATGATACTGCATGTGTTTACAGCATGATACTGCATGTGTTTACAGCATGATACTGCATGTGTTTACAGCATGATACTGCGTGTGTTTACAGCATGATACTGCATGTGTTTACAGCATGATACTGTGTGTGTTTACAGCATGATACTGCATGTGTTTACAGCATGATACTGCATGTGTTTACAGCATGATACTGCATGTGTTTACAGCATGATACTGCATGTGTTTACAGCATGATACTGCATGTGTTTACAGCATGATACTGCATGTGTTCACAGCATGATACTGCATGTGTTCACAGCATGATACTGCAAGTGTTTACAGCATGATACTGCATGTGTTTACAGCATGATACTGCATGTATTTACAGCATGATACTGCATGTGTTTACAGCATGATATTGCATGTGTTTACAGCATGATGCTGCATGTGTTTACAGCATGATACTGCATGTGTTTACAGCATGATACTGCGTGTGTTTAAAGCATGATACTGCATGTGTTTACAGCATGATACTGCATGTGTTTACAGCAGGATACTGCATGTCTTTACAGCATGATACTGCATGTGTTTACAGTATGATACTGCATGTTTTTTACAGCAGGATACTGCATGTGTTTACAGCATGATACTGCGTGTGTTTAAAGCATGATACTGCATGTGTTTACAGCATGATACTGCATGTGTTTACAGCAGGATACTGCATGTCTTTACAGCATGATACTGCATGTGTTTACAGTATGATACTGCATGTTTTTTACAGCAGGATACTGCATGTGTTTACAGCATGATACTGCATGTGTTTACAGCATGATACTGCATGTTTTTTACAGCAGGATACTGCATGTGTTTACAGCATGATACTGCATGTGTTTACAGCATGATACTGCATGTGTTTACAGTATGATACTGCATGTATTTACAGCATGATACTGCATGTATTTACAGCATGATACTGCATGTGTTTACAGCATGATATTGCATGTGTTTACAGCATGATGCTGCATGTGTTTACAGCATGATACTGCGTGTGTTTACAGCATGATACTGTGTGTGTTTAAAGCATGATACTGCATGTGTTTACAGCATGATACTGCATGTGTTTACAGTATGATACTGCATGTGTTTACAGCATGATACTGCATGTGTTTACAGTATGATACTGCATGTTTTTTACAGCAGGATACTGCATGTGTTTACAGCAGGATACTGCATGTGTTTACAGCATGATACTGCATGTGTTTACAGCATGATACTGCGTGTGTTTACAGCATGATACTGTGTGTGTTTAAAGCATGATACTGCATGTGTTTACAGCATGATACTGCATGTGTTTACAGCATGATACTGCATGTGTTTACAGGATGATACTGCGTGTGTTTACAGCATGATACTGTGTGTGTTTAAAGCATGATACTGCATGTGTTTACAGCATGATACTGCATGTGTTCACAGCATGATACTGCATGTGTTTACAGTATGATACTGCATGTGTTTACAGCATGATACTGCATGTATTTACAGCATGATACTGCATGTGTTCACAGCATGATACTGCATGTGTTCACAGCATGATACTGCAAGTGTTCACAGCATGATACTGCAAGTGTTTACAGCATGATACTGCATGTGTTTACAGCATGATACTGTGTGTGTTTACAGCATGATACTGCATGTGTTTACAGCATGATACTGCATGTGTTTACAGCATGATACTGTGTGTGTTTAAAGCATGATACTGCGTGTGTTTACAGCATGATACTGCATGTGTTTACAGCAGGATACTGCATGTCTTTACAGCATGATACTGCATGTGTTTACAGTATGATACTGCATGTGTTTACAGCATGATACTGCATGTGTTTACAGTATGATACTGCATGTTTTTTACAGCAGGATACTGCATGTGTTTACAGCAGGATACTGCATGTGTTTACAGCATGATACTGCATGTGTTTACAGCATGATACTGCGTGTGTTTACAGCATGATACTGTGTGTGTTTAAAGCATGATACTGCATGTGTTTACAGTATGATACTGCATGTGTTTACAGCATGATACTGCATGTGTTTACAGTATGATACTGCATGTTTTTTACAGCAGGATACTGCATGTGTTTACAGCAGGATACTGCATGTGTTTACAGCATGATACTGCATGTGTTTACTGCATGATACTGCGTGTGTTTACAGCATGATACTGTGTGTGTTTAAAGCATGATACTGCGTGTGTTTACAGTATGATACTGCATGTGTTTACAGCATGATACTGTGTGTGTTTAAAGCATGATACTGCGTGTGTTTACAGTATGATACTGCATGTGTTTACAGTATGATACTGCATGTGTTTACAGCATGATACTGCGTGTGTTTACAGTATGATACTGCATGTGTTTACAGCATGATACTGCATGTGTTTACAGCATGATACTGCATGTCTTTACAGCATGATACTGCGTGTGTTTACAGCATGACTGTTTGCACAGTTTAATTTGTTCTATTTTGCATATGGTCTAATAAAAAGCATGAGCTGGCGCACACCCAGATAAATTTAGTTAACGTAGAGGTACTGACTAACAGTGAATGAACTGTAAGCTACAAAATAAAGAGAGTCATACACTCTATATATAAACTCCCATTCATTTATTGTGTAAAACACCATGTTTCGGCATCACTGTGCCTTCTTCAGGGTATTTTGCATATGGAACGCTGTACAGGCTATTGCACATCATATGAAATGCGGTTGTATAAAGTGTTTATCATTTACGTATGTTTCTCCTCAGGCTGCTTCCTTTTTGTTTTACACACTGGCAGAGTTAGTTCTGCATGGTGGATGAGAGGGTCCAAGGCTGGATCCAGACAGGGGGGACTGTGGCTCATGGCATCCAGTCGCCCTAGCCTCCCGTGCAGGTTGCTGAGCCCGGGTTTGTACGAGGACACCAGGGCGCATGTGAAATGCATTATGGCTAATTCACCCGCATCCTACACTTTCTCTAGCCTTTTCTCTCCCGGTCTCCAAATTCTGATAACAAACATGTGTGTTTAACATGGAAGAAAAGCATTTGTTTCATGTCAAGTTTTTTTTTTAGGGGGGGGGGGGGGGGGGGGGGTTGAAATATGTATTCCATTAATGCCTTATCGGATAGTAGTTAAACATTGATCATTCACTATATAATATTGAGCTTTATCCTTCGATTTCTTGAATTCCTATGCCAGTGTATTATTCTCCAATATACACTACATGACCAAAAGTATGTGGACATTGTATGCTGTAGCGTTAAGATTTCCCATCACTGGAACTAAGGGTCCCGAACCATGAAGAACAGCCCCAGACCATTATTCCTCCTACAGCTAACTTTACAGTTGGCACTATGTATTGGGGCAGGCAGCGTTCACCTGACATCCGCCAAACACAGATTCGTCCGTCGGACTGGCAGATGGTGAAGTGGGATTCATCACTCCAAAGAATGTATTTCCACTGCTCCAGAGTCCAATGGCAGTGAGCTTTACACCACTCCAGCCGATGCATGGTATTGCACATGGTGATCTTAGGCTTGTGTGCGGCTGCTCGGTCATGGAAACCCATTTCATGAAGCTCTCGATAAACAGTTCTTGTGATGACGTTGCTTCTAGAGGAAGTTTAGAACTCCATAGTGAGTGTTGCAACCGAGGACAGATGATTTTTACGTGTTTCAGCACTCGGAGGTCCTGTTCTGTTAGCTTGTGTGGCCTACCACTTTGCGTTCCTAGACGTTTCCACTTCACAATAACAACACTTACAGTTGACCGGGGCAGCTCTAGCAGGGCAGAAATTTGACGAACTGACTAGTTGGAAAGGTGGCGTCCTATGACCGTGCCATGTAGAAAGGCACTGAGCTCTTCAGTAAGGCCATTCTACTGCTAATGTTTGTCTATGGAGATTTCATGGCTGTGTGCTCGATTTTATACAGATGTCAGGAACGGGTGTGGCTGAAATAGCCAAATCCACAAATTTTGAAGGGGTGTCCACATACTTTTTGTGATGTAGTGTATTAAAGTTAACATTATAAGTACTTATATGATCATACATGGAGAATATTGGATGTGACCTTTGCAGCAGTGAAGTATGTCTAGAGAGAACATGCAGGGTCACAAGATTCTATAGTAATACTCAGGACCCAGTTTTTAAAAAAGTTATCAATCTGGATTTCACCTATCGGATAGGATTAAATGCATATACATGTAATTAATAGAATCTGAGTCCCCATTCAGGACAATTATTTGTCTGTTCTATTAATACTATTTCTATGCATTTAATCCAATCTGATAAGCGAAATCCAGATAACTTTGAAAAACTGGGCCCAGGTGATTGACTTTTCAAACGGCTAGTTGGGGAGCCCACTACCCCCTACACTCAGCCTTCATGCACACTCACCTAGTACTCCTGCACATTGATCTGGTACTGGTACTCCCTGTATATAGCTCCACATTGATCTGGTACTGGTACTCCCTGTATATAGCTCCACATTGATCTGGTACTGGTACTCCCTGTATATAGCTCCACATTGATCTGGTACTGGTTCTCCCTGTATATAGCTCCATATTGATCTGGTACTGGTACTCCCTGTTTATAGCTCCACATTGATCTGGTACTGGTACTCCCTGTATATAGCTCCATATTGATCTGGTACTGGTACTTCCTGTATATAGCTTCATTCTTGTGTATTTTATTCCTCTTGTGTTACTATTTTTATTGTAATTCTTAAAAGCTGCATCGCTGGTAAGGGCTCGTAAGCAAGCCCGTTGTATACGGCACATGCGACAAATACAATTTGATATCTACGAATCTAATCCCTCCCCACCCCCACTACCCTCATATATGTGATTCAACTGCTTAAGATGTGAAAAGAATTTACATCAGAGGAAAGCGTAAGAGTGACCGGTGTGCGTGCAAGCACACCACACACACACAAATCAAACTCCTAAATAGCCTGAGATGACAGTGCCAAAGACAAACCCTTCGGAAGAGATACCTTCAGAGGAACTTCTTGACCCAAAAGAGAGGGCTTAGTTTCATTATATATTCAACCACAGGTGTGGACTCGAGTCACATGAATTGGACTCGAGTCAGACTCGAGTCACAAATATGATGACTTGAAACTTGACTTTGACTTTAACACCAATGACTCGTGACTTGACTTCGACTTGAGCCTTATGACTCGAACTGACTTGATACCCTCCCCTAGCCCAAATATTAAAAATGATGCTATTAAAAAAGGTGTACAGCGCATCAAATCTTCATTTAACGGATTACAGTTTGAATCGGACAGCAGCCAATCAAATTGTGCCAGCTGAGAAAAAGTTGTGCGTGGCAGTGCAGAGGTACATCGGCGGGTGAATTCAGATGGAGCCCTTGGAAAGATGATACCAAAAAGTATTATTTTCAGATATAAAGACGACACTGTATCAACAAAAAACGGATTGCAACTTGCAAAACATACGGGAAGAAAATTACAGACGGAGGCGCAACAATATCCAACTTTGTTCGACATTTGAAGCTGCACAAAGAACGGTAAGTCGTGGCTAATATAGCCGACAGCTATATATTTTATTTCTTTACTAGTGTATAATGTAGGCTAACATAACGTTAAATCAATGAGCCTCCACACAGTCAGTCAATGCGGGAACGTGATCATTGCACCCAAGATTGAGCTACAACTGGCTAGGCAGTTGGTAGCCTAAAGCCTGCCTGATGTTACTGCTGTTCCTAAAACCATTGACATACGTTAGCCTACTGTAACCACACTGTGTGTGTGTGTGTGTGTGTGTGTGTGTGTGTGTGTGTGTGTGTGTGTGTGTGTGTGTGTGTGTGTGTGTGTGTGTGTGTGTGTGTGTGTGTGTGTGTGTGTGTGTGTGTGTGTGTTAAGATTGGGCGATTGTGTACAAGCCTACCCCGCCCAATTGCACCCCAGAGCGATAGTCGATCACTATTGGGGGGGTCTTTCTCATGGCTACCCATGTATTTCCATGGAAATATAATGTTTATTTGGAAAGTAATAAATATATGGATATTTTTAAAAACATTCATGATTTGCATAAATGTAATATACTAACTATTACTCTTGTTAAAAATATGAAATGGTATTACATTTGGTGAAGAGCACATTATGACTTGTTTAGGACTCGAAACACAAAGTTTAGGACTTGAGACTTGACTTCATACTTGATGGTCTTGACTTGAGACTTGACTCGGACTTGCCTGTCTTGACTTGGGACTTGACTTGGGACTTGAGTGCTAAGACTTGAGACTTAATTGTGACTTGTAAAACAATGACTTGGTCCCACCTCTGTATTCAACATCTTCTCTACAACTTCTGTGAGTAACTGAACAGGGTTGATATATTTTTTTTTTTGCCTGTGTTTTGAGGGGACATAAAATTGAGTACATGTAAATAATACCTTTCAAACACAAGTCCATATTTTCTTTTCAACATTATTTTCATTTTGTTGGGGAATGTTTTTGCATTCCCCATCCACGTCCCTGGAGTGAAGAGCACATTTTTTCATTGACACGTTGGTGTGAACTCTGCAACTGAAAACCTGCAGTTTTGCAATCAGGAAACATTTTTCATTTTCTCATCATAAAACAAAGACGCCTCACAGTTTATTGATATTGAATAACACTTTATAAAGTATTAGGACAACTGCATGTTTGACAAGACCAGCGGTATTCTGCGAGAGGATGGGAGCTGAAGGATGAAGCTAATTGGTTGCGATGTATGGTGGTTGGTGTTTTATAGAGTCTGTTAACCATAAGTACAGAACACACTCAAAGCAGAAACATTTCAACTCAAAGTATTGGTTTACTCTCATTTCTTCATCTGAAAATTATTGCATGGAACAAATCATATCCAGCATAACTGTGCCATGATTAGACATTATTGTTTTTCACTGGGGACCATAAACAAACAACAAAATCCAGAAACACTCAAGACAAAGTTGCTCGCACTCTGTCTCCAGCTCTTACCCAGCTCATACCATATTTTGATGTGAGAGGCCAGAGGCCCGATGTGACTCAGCTAAAAATTGTAAAACGTACAATCAATATGAAACAATTAAATCTCCTGTCAGACCACAAGAGGGACCAAGTTGGTAGGACTAATAGGGGATTTATTATTAGAGAAAAATCATGTCTCAGTGGTTCCCAGAGTGTTTGTGTTGAGACCCACCAATATCCACTGCCCAGTCCCCTGGAGGGAACAGAATGCAATGAGAGACAGTGGAATTCTGAAGCTGGCAGTGGGAACAGTTTGTTCCACCATACAACTGATGAAAATTGAAGAGGTGAAGGGAAAAGAGAGACAGAGATTAAGATACTGGCACAGAAACAAGAAGGGCGAGTGAGTGAGTGAGTGAGTGAGTGAGTGAGTGAGTGAGTGAGTGAGTGAGTGAGTGAGTGAGTGAGTGAGTGAGTGAGTGAGTGAGTGAGTGAGTGAGTGAGTGAGTGAGTGAGTGAGTGAGTGAGTGAGTGAGTGAGTGAGTGAGTGAGTGAGTGAGTGAGTGAGTGAGAGAGACAGAGCGAGTGAGAGAGAGAGTGAGAGAGAGAGACAGAGAGAGAGAGAGAGAGAGAGAGAGAGAGAGACAGAGAGAGAGAGAGAGAGAGAGAGAGAGAGAGACAGAGAGAGAGAGAGAGAGAGAGAGAGAGAGAGAGAGAGAGACAGAGAGAGAGACAGAGAGAGAGAGAGAGAGACTGCTGCACCCGGCCGCACCCTACTAGAATCTGAAGTCAAATGTCTACTGTTTGCTGATGATCTGGTGCTTCTCTCCCCAACCAAGGAGGCCCTACAGCAGCACCTAGATCTTCTGCACAGATTCTGTCAGACCTGGGCCCTGACAGTAAATCTCAGTAAGACAAAAATAACGATGTTCCAAAAACGGTCCAGTTGCCAGGACCACAAATACAAATTCCATCTAGACACTGTTGCCCTAGAGCACACAAAAGACTATACATATCTTGGCCTAAACATCAGCGCCACAGGTAACTTCCACAAAGCTGTGAATGATCTGAGAGACAAGGCAAGAAGGGCCTTCGATGCCATCAAAAGGAACATAAAATTTTACATACCAATTAGGATCTGGCTAAAAATACTTCAATTAGTTATAGAACCTATTGCCCTTTATGGTTGTGAGGTCTGTGGTCCGCTCACCAACCAAGAATTCACAAAATGGGACAAACACCAAATTGAGACTGCATGCAGAATTCTGCAAAAATATCCTCAGTGTTCAATGTGAAACACCAAATAATGCACGCAGAGCAGAATTAGGCCGATACCCAATAATGATCAAAATCCAGAAAATAGACGTTAAATTCTACAACCGCCTGAAAGGAAGCGATTCCCAAACCTTCTATAATAAAGCCATCACCTACAGAGAGCTGAACCTGGAGAAGAACCCCCTAAGCAAGCTGGTCCTGGGGCTCTGTTCACAAACACAAACACACCCCACAGAGCCCCAGGACAGCAACACAATTAGACGCAACCAAATCATGAAAAAAACTAAAAGATAATTACATTGGAAAGAATTTAATTAGCAAACTAGAATGCTATTTGGCACTAAACAGAGAGTACACAGTGGCAGGATACCTGGCCACTATGACTGATCCAAAATGAAGGAAATATTGACCGTGTACAGACTCATTGAGCATAGCCTTGCTATTGAGAAAGGCTGCCGAAGGCAGACCTGGCTCTCAAGAGAAGACAGGCTATGTGCACACTGCCCACAAGATTAGGTGTAAACTGAGCTGCACTTCCTAACCTTCTGCCAAATGTATGGCCATATTAGAGACACATATTTACCTCAGATTACACAGACCCACAAAAATTCTAAAACAAATCCAATTTTGATGAACTCCCATATCTATTGGGTGAAATACCACAGTGTGCAATCACAGCGGCAAGATTTGTGACCTGTTGCCACAAGAAAAGGGCAACCAAGAACAAACACCATTGTAAGTACAACCTATATGTATGTTTATTTATTTTCCCTTTTGTACTTTAACTATTTGCACATCATTACAACACTGTACATAGATATAATATGACATTTGAAATGCCTTTATTATTTTGGAACGTCTGAGTGTAATGTTTACTGTACATGTTTTATTGTTTATTACACTTTTGTTTATTATCTATTTCACTTGCTTTGGCAATGTAAACATATAATTCCCATGCCAATAAAGCCCTTGAATTGAGAGAGAGAGAGAGAGAGAGAGAGAGAGAGAGAGAGAGAGAGAGAGAGAGAGAGAGAGAGAGAGAGAGAGAGAGAGAGAGAGAGAGAGAGAGAGAGAGAGAGAGAGAGAGAGAGAGAGAGAGAGAGAGAAAGAGAGAGAGAGAGAGAGAAAGAGAGAGAAAGAGAGAGAAAGAGAGAGAGAGATGGCTGGCTGGCCCAAAAACATTTTCACCTAAGCGGAGGGCCAAAGCAGGAATTAAGGAGAGATGATGGGATCCAGAAGGAGGAGTGGAAACGGTTATCACAGTAAGAAACCAACATCTGGGGGTTATGGATGATTTTAAGAGAGGATTACTAGTGTGAACAATGAGTGGAAAATGTATGAATAGATAAGATGTAACGAGAGACAGAGCGCGAGAAAGAGAGATTGAGAGAGAGCTGTATAGAGGGTGAGGGAGGGAGACAGTGTGACTGTGAGGGATGGAGGGAGGGAGGGAAAGACACAGCAACAGGAGTCTGTATTATATCTGAACAGGATTAAGACTGACCAGAAACACATGCAGAGAAGGTCTTGTAATGGTTTACAATGGTGTGTACAGCAGTTTGTAATTTGGGATAGGAAATGGGGCTAATATTTAAGATAACAGGCGTACGTGTGGAAAGGGGGAGGAAGACATCCCAAAAGCACACATATGTTTTAGGGTGGATGCCATTCTCCTTCCTGCATTTATCAGAGCTTAAGAGCCCTATTCAATAAATACGGGGGGGCCAGGAGAGACGACAGTTTCTTTTTTGCACTGAATTACTAAGAGGATGAATGTATAATTTTTATCTAGATTAAGTTCTGAATTACTGCTTTGCTTTTGTAACATTTCGCTTCCGCCCTGAACCAGGGACCCTCTGCACACATCGACAACAGACACCCTCGAAGCATCGTTACCCATCGCTCCACAAAAGCCGTGGCCTTTGCAGAGCAAGGGTTACAACTACTTCAAGGTCTCAGAGCGAGTGACGTCACCGATTGAAACGCTATTAGCGCGCACCCCGCTAACTAGCTAGCCATTTCACATCGGTTACACTCACCCCACTTTTGACCTCCTCCTTTTCCGTAGCAACCAGTGATCCGGATCACAGCACCAATGTAACAGTTTTGCTTCCGTCCCTCTCCTCGCTCCTACCTGAGCTCGAACCAGGGACCCTCTGCACATATCGACAACAGCCACCCTCGAAGTATCGTTACCCATCGCTCCACAAAAGCCACGGCCCTTGCAGAGCAAGGGGAACAACTACTTCAAGGTCTCAGAGCAAGTGACATCACTGATTGAAACGCTATTAGCGCACCCCGCTAACTAGCTAGCCATTTCACACCGGTTACACTTTCACACAATTTCAAATCAGCCTGGAAATCCAGTTACCGGTTTTTGAGTTGGGCCCTAATGTAACAGTTAGTGGATTCCAAAAGCCAAAATCTAAAAAGTGTCACCAACCCTCACAACTGAAGATATTCCAACATTCCTGATTACGACAACATTGGTTCCTTTGCTGTGGCGCCAAGTGCAAAGGACATCTCATTCATTATTCTGACAAAGAACAGAGAATCATGTCAAATAGCACCTTGAGGAAGTAAAAACCAACTGATGACGGGACACCCTGAGGAGAATGGTGCATGACAGAGGTATAATGTATAATATCAAATGTATAATATCATCACCCAGGAAGAACACACACAGCACAGAAAAGAGAGAGGGGGAAAAGGAGAAGAAATTAGAGACCTCCCACAAAACCCACCAGACAGAAAATCAGGTGACCAGCAGAGGTCACATATTGTGAGAGCGGAGGTTAATCATAGTGATTTATACATTCAGCATGTTCTGGACATGTAGGTCATAAAAGAAGATATAAAAATCATTCATCACTGTGGTATGAGTATTTTAAAAAAACAGATAAGTTGAGAAAGGGAACATTTGTGGGCAAGTAAGGTGAACAATGACTAATCCTCATGTGAATATGTTTGTTCAGGGTCACTAATTCCCAGGGGTGCAACTTTCCTTGGGACGGGAGGGACATGTTCCTTCCCCCCCCCCCCCCCACATTCTGAAATTACATTTTTGGAACATTCATTGGAATGTGATCAAAAATGAGGCAACAGTGTGCTTTAGGACCATGCGGATGCCTCTGGGCGGTCGGGTAGGCTGTATGGAGTGTTAATCAGACTGGATAAAACTTCTTCTTTTTTACTATGCCCCCCCACTTCTAAAACCAAAGTTGTGTCCTTGCTAATTCCTATGAGTCAGAAGAATGTTTAAGAGTTGAACCTTAACAGGGTTAAATAGGGTATTTCACTACAGACAAACACTCCATGATAGGCTACTTTTATTCATTAAAATCATAGCAGACTGGGACACCAACTGCCTAAACTGACCTCTTTATTCCATCTCTTTATGCATTGACAAAGGCCTTGTGACTGAGACATGGCATGTGGCTGGCTGTATGTGTAGTTTTTACTCCTTATCACTCACTCTTCATCAGGACAGGTAGTTGTCACATTGTGACATGCGGCGGGTCTGTCGCCTGGCCAAAAGTTCCAGCGGAATGTGACATGAGATGTGGTGTTATCAGCAGGTGTAAGGCATATTTGTGGAGGGGATATGAATACGACATTTTGTTATAGGAAAGGCACGAGGGCTCACACAGAGAAAGGCTAAACGCACTCTTCTTCGGTTGATTGAGTTGACTCGCTGTGGTTGTTGGTGGTGGTAGATACGCCCAGTATGCAAGGTGTTTCAGGATCGCATGAGAGCGTTCAGCGTTTCTGTTTCAACGCCCGCCTTCGTTCATTATAGAGCTCACTCGCTAGTCACAGACTTGACACAGCGTTCACAGCAGTAGATTTTAGTTTTAGTTTAGAACCTATTAACGTTATATATTAATGTTACCTCCACGGATGCGATCTCTATATCTCTGACACGCGCGCTCTCTCTTTCAGAACTCTCCTTCCCTCCCTAGTAGAGTCATAGCCTGTATCTGTATGCCCAAAGAGATAATACCGGTGTGTGTTAAAGGTATAGTGTTGATGTAATGCCAGTGAGTAAGCTATAGGGATGAAGACGAACGGAATGGACACTCAGACATGTTTGATTGATTTACATTGTTGATAATAGGCAGAAAGATTGAAAAAAGTGATAAATTAAGTGAAATATAATAATAACAATATATTACTACACACAACCCTCTAGCCAATTGTATTATTACACACCAGTCCCCACTCCCCTCTGGTGTAGCAGCAGCTACCCTCGAAGGTGCGCACTGCAGGTGAGCGCTATCCTTTCAGCACCACACTGTCCTTACGCACGGCAGTAACATTTAACCTGGGCGTTGCCTTTATCGAAAGACACCAGATGTCGTGTCAATTATCGTTATATAGGCCTGCTATAATTTGAACATCCGATAAACGAAGTAGTCTTGGCAACATTTGTTACTGGCTGTCATGAAGACTCCATAAACACAAATAAGGAGACACATGGGAAAAGTTTCAAACAGGTGAAGGTTTTGCAACAAGTTGATAAGTAGGCTATTGGTCATCATCTAACATATCTCAACTTTCATCCAACAGATTGAAACCAATTATGAGCGTTTAGGGGGAGGCAGGTCAATGAAACCAAGCCAATTACACAATGAGGCATTACTTAGATGGAGTTGTACCAACGAAAGTAAACAAAACGAATTTTAAACCGGGCGAAGGCTTCAGTTGACTTGTTCCTCTCAGTCCGTTGGCACCTATTCATGAATCGATGTTGGAATTACGCAAATAATATAATAATTACGAAAGCTTGTGTCATGGTGGGTAATTGTATTGTCTTTCAGTTTATTTGTTATTGATTTGTAAAGTGACGAGGTTATTGGAAGTTATTATGAGTATATGCAAGACGAGATGCGGTTATCTGTGAACGTTCACATCGGTCATTTGGAATTTCAGTTCAAGGAAACAATTTAAAAAAGCTTCCTGGTAAGCGCGTATTGCAGATAGGCTATAAGTGGAGTGACGAAAAAGGGAGAGCGCAAAGAAATTGACAAGGCAGAGCGGATGATCGGGAAATTTGAGTGATATTTCCTATTTACGAGTGTTCATAACGCCTCTAATTGAAGACATGGTGATCCTCGAGGGACAGCTCCTTACGTATGAGAGCGAGAATAAAAAGTGAGTGGCACCCTGGCAAACAACCTGAGACGTCATCAAGGCGCACACAGAAGTTAGCCTATAGGCTATATGGAGCAGACCTTTTAATTACTTTTCCATTCTCTCCCATCAAGTCGGTCAAGGAAGGATCAGAAGATGACCGTACTTGCAGCCCAAATACACTTCTTATAAAAACTGATGATTCTCTCCTTTCCTCTGTGGTCGTGTTTTAAATCGTGGAATGGTATGGGGCAGAACGGTGCCGAAGACTGAGTTATCCGGCGCGGTTCAATAGCGTTGACATTAAAACATCGACGGATTTACTGGAGGATATTAGAAACGGAGACAAAACAGGTAATTTCACAGTTTTCCATCGGACTTCTCTCTGACACTTTCTCAAGTGCACAGCATTCTGATTAACTATAGAACTTTATTTCATAAAGGCAACATTACTGTCCAACATAAGCAGAACTATTGGAATTGCTATAAGGAATTGTAACAAAAAGTTAACTTGTTTGGAACTAACCTACAAAGTTGACCGTCTATTTTGTTTGAATAAAAAAATATGGATCGATTTGATCAATGAAAGTTGGTTCGTCGCCTGTTAATCTCCTATAGAAAGTAGATATCCTATTTGCTTGCATGAATGGGTGTGAATAGGTAATATATAATATAATACAATTGTATTTTACATGCTTCTTAAACAACAGGTGTAGACTAACAGTGAAATACTCTGTTTAAGAGGACAGGATATATAGGCATGGTAGATGTGGGGTTATATAATGTAATAATTTATATTGGAGAAATGCTGAAGATAAGAACACAATGTAATGGTTCTGTGCGTCAGAGGGCTTCATTTGTGACCCCCAAGTCTTAACTCTTGCAGGGGTCTCGTTAAACTCACCGCAGAGTCAGAGAGGGAGATCCCTTTCCTCAGCCTGCCGTAGCAATGAGCGGACTGTGCAAGCCTGTAGTTATGGGACTCATATTGCTGATCTGCAGTACTACCAGCCACTGTGAGGAGAGCGCGCCAGCCACGGCTCCCACGGTCGCGAGGAACGACAAGAGCCTACTCAGGCGGATTGCAGACATAGTGAAGCACGTGGAGGAGAGCCGCGGTGAGAACAGCACGAACGCAGCATCGCAGTCGACTTCTAGGAGAGAATCCCCAGTTGAGACAAAAAGGGATTTACGAAACCTCAAAACAGATAGTGGCGATCAAATTATTGGTGAGTTTGCACATTGACAGCTGGGCGTTACCATGAACTCCAAAATATGTTGTATAACAGTCTTAAATGGTGGTGTAAAAAGACCACCACGGAATGTAAAGCGCTATGAGGGTACTGGGTGCACATCATTCAAATATGTTATGCCTTGGGAATTTTGAAGTTGCTGAATCTTAAGAAAGTGATTTACATTTGACATTTTAGTCATTTAGCAGATGCTCTTACCCAGAGCGACTTACAGTTAGTAACACACTTTGATCTCCTGTTCTCACCCCCTGCCTTCTTTTTTGTCTTTCAGAAATATTTCCTAGAGATCTCAGAAAGAAAGAAAAGTTTTTAAAACACTTAACAGGTGAGATACACATCATATGATGTGTGTGTGTGTGTGTGAGAGAGAGAGAGAGATTTGAGAGCGGTGGGTCAGGATGTAAAGGACAAGAAAGGGAGAGAAAGGTGATAGTAGTTGGTCTGCTCGGCTTTAACTCAAAGGCTTTCTCTGTCCCTCAGGTCCTCTGTATTTCAATCCCAAATGCAGAAAGCACGTATACAGACTATATCACAACACCAGAGACTGCACAATACCTGCATGTAAGTTCCTCAACCTCTTCATATGACAAAGAATACATTTTCCCTGGATTTAAAGCAGTGTTTATAGGCACACCACATGTGTTATGTATAAGGGGAGGCATAGTACTGTCTCCCAGGCATTCATTCATCCCTCTATTTCTTTTCTTTCCTTTTAAGACTTCAAAAGATGCGCACGGCTTCTCACACGCTTAGCAGGGAGCCCACGATGTACAGAAGGGTAGCAGAAATCAAGTAAGTGTGCATATAATTTTTAAAAGAGTTTTTCCTAGTCAGGTCACATGGTCTGGAAGAGCACAGGGGTCTAAGTATTGTGTATGTTTGTTTATGGCTCAGGTCCTTGTCTATTCAGTGAAACTAATAACAGTCTAATGGGCTTTACACAGGTCAAACAGAAAGTGTTAATCAAATACACCTGTTACATGTATAATAATATGCATTGTTAAACCTGACACAAATCAATAGTACTTATCCCACATAAAAAATACTTGTTGCAAAAGTGAAATGTGACCTAAAACACCTGGCCAAGGTGAACTGCACCTCACATGGTTTCAATTTACTGCGTAGAGTCATAGCATTAAGTTGAAAGGAAGAAGTTAAGTAATGTTAAAATGTCTTTCTCAGCCTTATAGGTAGATCTAATCAGTGCCATGCACGGTGTCCACACAGTTTTTGGAGCACAGCATGAAATGCAGATCTGTAACAAATCATGTTTCTTTCTCCATTTTTCATGGTACTTTTGGAGAGGAAAGAATTTCTGGGCGCTGCCAAGTACGAGAGAGCACTAAATTTCACTTCCTCTCTCTCGCAGGTTGAAGCCAAACCAGAGCTGTCCAGAAGAGAGCCCTGACAAAAAGTGCCTTAGACAACAACAGGGAAACCAAACAAACTCGAACCAGTCACGTCCGCCATTACGCAGTATCCGTCATCAGAGTTCACTATTTTACAAAGACATGGATTACCACCCACAGGCCTCCCTGGACCCTACACAGTCTGTGGTCACTGCGGGTCTTGACAAGAGACTATACAGAAGATACAGAAGGTGAAGGGGGAAAAATGGCAGCAACCACAGATTTCGGGGTTATTATTGTCCTGCTGGCTGGACAAACTCTACTTTCTTCTTTCTTTCTTGGTTTTTACCAAAAGAGAAAAGGGATTGCTTTTGTTTGTTTTTAACCCCCCCCCCCAAAAAAAAAACAACAACAACAATTGAAATCAATCAAATCTTTTGGTTGGGTTGCGACATGCCTTTTTAGGTTGTATTTATGTTGTGGTTCGGCGTCATATCTTTGTCAGCAGCACTACCTATTAGTGGATAAAAGGCTATCTCGGACATTCTCTCACCTACCTGTGACCACACTGAAACGTATGATTAAATTATTAACTGCATGACAATTTCCTTGCCTTTTTATGTCTTTGTAAGACATGTATTAAAACAAGAGACACTATATATTAGGCACTGGTTGCAGTCAGAAGTTGTGTGTAAGAAGAAACCCTCCTGTGAGTCTGAGTGTGGTAGTGTGGTACATAGTATATTTATATATTCAAGTTGTCATATGTTTTCCTCTGTATACAGTATGTATAAACATTCTAACCTGAGTGCAATATGTACATATTGTAAAAAGCATAAAAGGAATCCACATAACAACCATAAATTAAAGTGTTTGACGTATATTAACTTGGTGTTAAAAAATATATATCAAAAACATGAAATATATTTAAATAAATTATAAGATTGGTACAAATATGAGCGGCCTCTCTCTGTTGTTTCTTAAAGTACGTGGTGTTGTTCATCACTGACTATAACAGGCAATATGATTCAATTGGAATCTATAGGAATCCAGTAGGTTGCACAGGTCTCTGGCTTCCTTACAGGTCTAGATTAATACACTGAACTAAAATATAAATGCAACATGTTAATTAAGTGTTGGTCCCATGTTTCATGAGCTGAAATAAAAGATCACAGAAATTGTTGTGCACAGATTTGTTTACATCCCTGTTAGTGTGCATTTTCTCCTTTGCCAAGATAATCCATCCACCTGACAGGTGCGGCATATCAAGAAGCTGATTAAACAGCATGATCATTACACAGGTACACCTTGTGCTGGGGACAATAAAAGTAAAAAATTAGCAGTTTTGTCACACAACACAATGCAACAGATGCCTCAGGTTTTTAGGTAATTGGCATGCTGACTGCAGGAATGTCCACCAGAGCTCTTGCCAGAGAATTGAATGTTAATTTCTCAACCATAACCCGCCTCCAACATCGTTTTACAGAAATTGGCAGCATGTCCAACCGGCCTCAAAACCGCAGACCACCTGTAACCACGCCAGCCCAGGACCTCTACATCCCACTCCTTCACCTGCGGGATCGTCTGAGACCAGCCACCCGGACAGCTGAAGAAACTGGGTTTGCACAAACAAAGGATTTCTGCACAAACTGTCAAACCGTCTCAGCGAAGCTCATCTGCGTGCTCGTTGTCCTTGACCTGACTGCAGTTTGGCGTCATAACTGACTTCAGAGGGCAAATACTCACCTTCGATGGCCACTGGCACGCTGGAGAAGTGTGCTCTTCACGGATGAATCCCAGTTTGAACTGTACCGGGCAGATGGCAGACCGTGTATGGCGCCATCTGGGCGAGCGGTTTTCTGATGTCAACGTTGTGAACAGAGTGCCCCGTGAGGGCGGTGGGGTTATGTTATGGGCAGGCATAAGCTACGGACAATGAACGCAATTGCATTTTATCTATGGCAATTTGAATGCACAGAGATACCGTGACGAGATCCTGAGGCCCATTGTCGTGTCATTCATCCGCCACCATCACCTCATGTTTCAGCATGATAATGCACAGCTCCATGTTGCAAGGATCTGTACACAATTCCTGGAAGCTGAAAATGTCCCAGTTCTTCCATGGCCTGCATACTCACCAGACATGTCACCAATTGAGCATGTTGGGATGCTGTGGTTCGACATGTACGACAGCGTGTTCCAGTTCCCGCCAATATCTAGCAACTTCGCACAGCCATTGAAGAGTGGGGGGGGGAAATCCACAGGCCACAATCAACAGCCTGATCAACTCTATGAGAAGGAGATGTGTCACGCTGCATGTGGCAAATGGTGGTCACACCCAATACTGTTTTTTCTGATCCATGCCCCTACCTTTTTTTAAGGTATCTGTGACCAACAGATGCATATCTGTATTCCCAGTCATGCGAAATCCATTGGCCTAATGAATTTATTTTAAATGACTGATTTCCCTATATGAACTGTAACATATTAAAATCTTTGAAATGTTTGCAAGTTGCATTTATATTTTTTGTTCACTGTAGATTAAAAGACAAATAAAACACTTTGCAAAGTCAGTTATCTAAAATTCACATTATGTACTGTAATTGTAAGGGACAATGAGCATTAAAGGGTTACTTTGGAATTTTGGCAATGAGGCCCTTTATCTACCTTCCCAAAGTCAGATGAACTTGTGGATACTATTTTGTCTCTGTGTCCAGTATGAAGGAAGTAAGAGGTAGTTTCACAAGCCAATGCTAACTAGCATTAGCATGCGAGTTCATCCGACTCTGGGGAATTAAAGGGCCTCATTGTCAAAATCCCAAAGTATCCCTTTAAAGGCAAGTAGTTTTTGCTTAATGAGCATTGAGTGAACTTGCCGGAAAATGTATTCTGTCAATGGAAGTTCTCTTTACCTAAGAGAGTAAATATTTGTCTGAAAATGTCTATTTGTTTAGGTTCAAATGACAAAGTAACCAAACAATCAACCATTTGTTGTACTGCAGGATTTATGCATTGTGGATCCCATTCCCCCGTGCCAACATATGTTTGTACAAGCTAGCAGGCAGAGTGATTAACCCTAAGTAACACTTTTTTTCTCAGCATGATACTACAGTAAGAATCCTACTCAATCAAAATCAGACACTCAACTTTAGATTAATTCAAATACTCTCTTGTGCAATGCTGAATAAATAATTCACCATGCTTTGGCTTTACCCTAGTACGACAAACTGGTTTGCTGGTTTGGATTGAGCACAGGCCTAGGATAGAATGGACCACACTAGCAGAGAACAGTATGTGGAGGGACATTCCTTTGGTCGTTCCACTCAAACACGATATATCAATGCCTTCATCTACTTCCTCTGGTTTATTATGCATTACTGCTCCCAATTTCTGTCAATCACAGCCTAGGAACTAAATCCACAGTGATATACACCTGAAAACGTACAATTCAGGGTTTTTATTTTCAACGGGCAGCATTCTGCACTACCTTGGGCTGCCATGGTTTGGAATTTTAATCATTTTTGACATAAGGAGGAATATGTGCAGGTCCAAATCAGGCATAATGGTGGAGGTGCCAGTGGTAAGATAAAGAGGCTAAGTAGCATCATTAGCTAGTTATGAGAACAAATTATTGCAGACTATTTTTGTCCTCTCATTTCTCTAAAATACCAATAGCTGAGCTACAGTAATTACTCATTAAAGTGATTTTATAGGTTTTGTTTTATCAAAGCCCTGATGTTCGAAGTAAGATGTCATGGGAGGAGTACAAATGGAAGAATAACTCAAAATTAAAAAAACATTGTGACATGAAAGTAACTAACTAAGCCCGTGTCAAATACCCAACAAGATTATCATTTGGGCAAGCATTAACTTTGACCCTGGTCTCAACCTTTAACCCTGCCCTCTGAACCCTAAAATGTCTGGTCATGCCATAATGCATCCATATTAATCTCTATAAACGTTGATGGCTATGTTAGACTAGATTAGACTAACAATTTACAAAATGTAAAAGAGAGAAATAAGATAAAGAGAGAATAGTGCATTGTTAGTTCTGTTGAGTATGTATTGTTTATTTGAAGAGACCAGACAATCTGCAGATTCCTCAAAAAAAGCATTTTATTTAGGACACAGTACAGTAAACCGTTCGTTTTACAGACATATTGTAGATTATGTGACAATCAACTGATTGCTACACCATATTGATGGGAACTACTGTTAGTGTGACCTGGCAGATGTGTATTGTAACTGCACAACTATGGATGATAACGGAGGATGGTTTCTTTACTATCAGTCTCGTGTTTGGGTGGATGTTCACCGGTCAGATCTTGGGTCTGATTACGAGTTGTTTTCCAAAAACACTTTGCAGCATCTCACACATTGTTCGTACACATTTTCAAAGTCTTCCTCATGCCCCTATAGAACAGAAAAAAAGGGAAATCAATGAATTTTGCCCCAAAATATTGTATGAATAAAAGTTATACATTTTTGCTTTTCAGAAAGCTATTAAATAAAATTTGATGTGTTCATCAATATTCTTTTATTAAGGCATTTAAATAGTGCCATCAAAATAAAACAGCAGGAAAGAGCCTTTTCCATGAGCAATGAAGCAGTTAATCTTTCTCAAAATCTGAATCAGAAAGCCTCTAGTTACTAGCTCAATAATTTCCCAACCCAGTAGAATAGAGCTGACATTGGATAGGGGGTTTCTTCAGTGACGTTTTCCCCCCCAAAACCCACACAATTCTGTCCAATTGGCTCTTGTCATTAAATTAGCCAATAATAGAGAAGAAAACAGCCAACTTTCCAGGCCCACCATAAAGAACGTTACACCTTTCAGAGACCTGTGACACCAATCCAAAGTGCCAAAAGGGCATGTCTTGTCCTTTGAAATGTTCAGCGTTTGCCTTTAGAAACCTTAGAGTGCATTCCTCTTAACTTCTCTCTCTCGTGTTGTGTGGCAAACTAATTTAAAACTCAAATTTACACTGTGTGAATAGTAATGTTAAAACATCAAGAAGAGACTCTTTCCAGAAAAATATACAAAACAGAGAGAGATGCAATAAATAAACAACAATAGATGTAATATCTGTCCACATGCATTGGTGAAACAGACAGTCCATTGTAGAGGCCGGTTGGGGACTCCTAAAGCGATGATCTCATATTCACAAACAATAATATCTGTAACAACCAGGGAAGATGGCCGACAACTCAGTCTATGCATGACAGCGGCATGTAACCCTAACTTTAAAAAGTTCATCCAAAAATGAAAGATATTTTCTTTCCTCAGAAATGGTCTAGGAGTAGAGTGCACACGCCGTTTTGTAATACGTTTTAAAGTGTTTTTTACTTGTTCAGGCCATTGTAAAAGGTAGAAACCGTCTGAAAAATTGTATTGTTTTTAATAACGGACGGCTCGTTTTATACCATACTGGAACTCAAATCAAAAGCAGAATCGTTCAGAAATGAGTCCCTGTACAAAATGTACTTGGACACATTTGACAGTTAGCCTTTTAATATACTCCTTCGCTGGCAGGAGAACAGCCAACCACACCTGAAGACTCTTAACACCCACCCAGTTCCTCCACCCCCTCCACCCCCAAACTCAGTCTCTGATCCAAACAAAAAGGCTCCAAACTAAGTCTTTGGAACCACATTCAGCTACGTCCTCCTCAGAGCTTGTCATCGGCTCTAAGGTTGGACTGAGA
This sequence comes from Salvelinus namaycush, assembly GCF_016432855.1. Classification (NCBI taxonomy): domain Eukaryota; kingdom Metazoa; phylum Chordata; class Actinopteri; order Salmoniformes; family Salmonidae; genus Salvelinus; species Salvelinus namaycush. The sequence continues at coordinate 19,281,047 of NC_052330.1, read as the reverse complement.
AACTCGTGTCTCAATTTATTTAAAAAACAGAGCCGTCTGGCTCTAGTCCTTTACTGTGCTTCTCTGCCATGCGTTGTGGCGAAGGATGACGGACCACAACCCAGCGCTGTCAACACGCCAAAATATTTATTTACGCGCCTCTGAAACCATGCTTAAGGCTAAGCTCCCTCTGGCTACCACACACTCACAGCTGGTGTTAAAGGTCCAATGCAGACATTTTTATCTCAATAGCAAATCATTTCTGGGTAACAATTAGATACCTTACTGTGACTGTTTCTAATTGAAATGATCAAAAAGAAACAAAAATAGCTTCTTAGCAAAGAGTAATTTCTCAAGCAAGAATTTTGCTAGGACTGTTGTAGTGGTCTAAGTGGGGAGGGTAAAACTGAAAATTTGCTGTTATTGGCAAAGAGATTTAGAACTCTTATTGGTCTATTAACTAATTTACTGCCTGGTGAAGCCAAAACTCCATCCCACCAAAACAGGCTGAAATTCCAGGCGTTTTCTTTTTTATCAAACAGCTCGTACACTAAAAGGGCAGGATCATTTTCACAATATTTTTACAACCTCAGTGTGGAAATATATATAAAACATAGGAAAATCACATTTTTGACAGCACTGGGATTTTAACACACAGGGACAGACAGCCAAGAAGAGGGACACACATGATTGAACCAGAGTGCACACAGACACTTTATTTTGGTCAACCACAACCATCGCAACATTAATACTTTACCGTCATTATTCTATCAAAAGGGATGTTTCCTGAAACCCTAATAGAAACATCTCAATTACCCACACATGACATTATGCGATCAGCGGTCTACCCGCAACATGCATGTCCCTGGTCAAGACCACACAACAAATTAATTAATTTATTATTTTAACAAGAATATAGGACAGGGGATATGATTTATATAGCATTCCTCATCAAACCAAACATGCAGTTTGCCTGCATTTTCACATTCCTGAAACATTTCCCTCCTTTTTTCTAATTATCTTCCTCCACACCCAACAACAGAGACTGTAGAGGACCAACAACTGGACTTCAATTATCAAACTAACTGCCCATCTCCTCCCCCAGTATCAGCCCCCTCCCTACCTCACTCATCACATCCATGTAAAATTCTATTAACACTGCACAAACCAACCGGCCTCCACTTCCGATGCCATTTGGCAGGACTTACATAGGAAGCATTTAAAGCTGGGAAAAGTTAACAAAGCCATTAAACATGTTGTGAGATGGTAAAGTGCGGCTGCAGAGACTTGAGGACACAGGACACTAGTGACGGGGGACAAAAATCGATAGTTACAGTACCAGTCAAAAGTTTGGACATACCTACTCATTCCAGGGTTTTTCTTGTCTCATTGTTCTGTTGAAAAACAAATGATAGTCGCACTAAGCGCAAACCAGATGGGATGGCGTATCGCTGCAGAATGCTGTTTCCATATGTGTTATTTCATAGTTTTGATGTCTTCATCAATATTCTACAATGTAGAAAATAGTAAAAATAAAGAAAAACCCTTGAATGAGTAGGTGTGTCCAAACTTTTGACTGGTACTGTACATATCAGGATATTATTTTTGACAATATACCATATCGTTTTGACAATTTCGCAATATTATTTTTGCGCTAGTTGGCTGTAACTGCACCAAAACTCCAGTATTTTTCCTTCATAGCTTGTTCTCCATCTTTTTAAGTAGGGAGACAATTTGTTTAACAGTTTTATTTCCATGACTGATCAAAACGTTCTCATGGCTCTCTTGTCCCTCTGTAGCGGACATATGGTGAGCAATAATGTTTGGAACATCAAATTGCAATAAAATCAAATTATCGAATCACAATACATATAGAATTGTGAGAATCACAATATATATCGTGTCGGCACCAAAGTACCATGATAATATCGTATCGTAATAATATCGTATCTCAGGACATGAGAGGAAGACAATAACTTTTCCCATCAGAAACCAATTGTTCCATACAGTGGTTTTAACTGGGGATTACTTTTTTTTTTTTTTTACACTAGGCAATTTAGTTAAAAACAAATTCTTATTTACAATGACGGCCTACCCCGGACGACGCTGGGCCAATTGTGCACCGCCCTATGGGACTCCCAATCAAGGCCGGATGTGATACAGCCTGGATTTGAACCAGGGACTGGCACTGCACTGCACTGCACTGAGATACAGTGCCTTAGAGCGCTGCGCCACTCGGGAGCCCAGAGTGAGGCTTAGACATAGATAGTGCTGGTGTGAGGACACAAGGACTCTCTGAATTATGGGAGTTAACATGGAAACTTACCCTGTAGAGAACAGGACATTGTTCTACTGAATGTGTTACCTTATCTCGCTGTAAGTGTATGGATTCATGTAGCCTACAGCACTTTAGAATAATGTTGGTGGGTTAAGCCATATGCAGTCATGTTTTTTATTCACAACGCGAGCAGCAGAATCTGTTTTTTGTCTAAATCTAGTAACCCAGTTGTGATAGGGCCACTTAGTACTGGTGGGAAAACACTGTCAGTGCAGTAGACTTACGTAGTATGGGTCTTTGATGATCAGTTGTTTCTCTGGGTCGTACGAGCCCAGCAGCTCAATCATGGCTTTGCTGTTTTTCACAGAGTTTGCCTTCTTTTTCAGGTCACTGTAAAGAGAGAGAAGTCAGAGACGGTTAGGATTTGTTCCTGTGACAATACTAAAATCAAATACCACCAGTGCTATTTTGGACCAAATATCTGACAGACTTTTACAAATGTAACCACCAATTTGATAGAACAACTTTTATTGTGGTATAAATGGCCATCCATAACAAATGGAACCAAATAAAAAAGGTTTAATAAGTCTTAGACACCCATTTTGTTGGTTTGGTGTTTCTGTGACATGCAAGAGCCTATCACAGACAACACATCTATTCTATTCCAAGTCTTCTAAATGGCTTACTGTGGTATACGCTATCAGTGCACAACAAGTCGAACTCTGAAACCAACTATCAATATATGAGAATGTATTTGTGACTAAATCCTTTTGACAGTTACTAGAACAGTTACTTAAAGGCTACACAACTTCTTCAAACAAGTCCTCACAATCCAACTGTGGAAATTAGTCTTTTATTGACTTTACTGGTTTCTTTTATTTTGATGCTTGGGTAATTGGGCTTATAAATACAACAATACACTCAGTAATAAAAGCAGCTAGGAAGGATCCATGCACCATGCCTGGCTGTAAACCAGACCACAGGGGTCTAGAAATGCAGCGGATATTTAAAAACTATTACTAACCCAGGCACTAAAACAAAGCTGTTGCCAGGTCCTTCCCATTGTAAGTAGTGTAATGGCTCAAATGAAATGGCCAGCCATACTGCTTGGACCGAGAGGGGACTGACTCCCCCACAATGAGGGTATGGGGCCAAGCTGGGAAGCTTCCAATACTGGGAATGGGACTCAAAACAGGGAACTACCGCCCCACTGCCACCTCCTGTGCCTAACCCTGTGGTAGAGCAGCTGACGCTTTCATGGGGGGGGGGGGGGGTTTAAGGTGAGTTGTATAGCACTGCATTGTAAATGTAGAATGCAGCGGAGATGAAAGGGCTCCTGGTTCCCACTGACTAAACTGAAAGGTAAGTAAAGCACTATAATCCAACACAATAATAAAACATGTAAAAACTAACTGGTGATGATTAATTAGGTCATTGGTAATAATTGGCGGGGAGTTAAGGTTAATCTCTTTCTCTCGCTAGCCAACCAAATACTTGGAGAGAGAAACAGAATGGATGAAGAAAAGGGAAAAGTCGCCCCCAAACAGAAAAGACGAGGCATCCAAAGACCTCAGTAAGCTGCTTACAGACCGCACCGCCTTAGGCATGTGATCTCTAAATGATCCCTGAACGTTCAAAGTAGCAAGAAATATCCCTCCCCCTGCCCAGGCTTCACATGCAAACAGCTTAGGGACACTCACTTGTTAGACAGACTTTACCCCTACACTTTACATAGACCTTGATGTGTACATGTCTGCCTGTATGTCACGTCTGCATCTGTGTGTGTGTACACAATATACTTCTCCACAATCGCCAAGGCATCCCCCCACCTGACCCGTTGCAGGGAAAGCCTAACTTTAACATACAGACAATGACATTTTGAATGGACGACAGCCATCACCAAGTTCCTGATATAAAGTTTGGATCTGACAATTACCTCGTTTCTATTGTACTTTTATTGCTCGGTCTATCTCAATATCCCGGGCCATTTCTACACTCCGCATAAGCTCTTCTCTGACTTAGTTTGTGACCCCGGTAATCATGTTTGGGTAAGTGCCATAGGGTCATAGAACAAGTAAACCCCAAGGATGTTACTTAAACATTTTTACTCCAATAATTTTGAATGGCAGCCCGGAATAGAATAGACTTGTGATGTCATGGCACAGAACACCGTTCTGTGAGTCAGAGTATCCGTGCAGATGTTGCAAATTGTGTTCACCCCCCTCTTGAACAAAGGAAGCAGACCGAGCACACACACACACATATACGCATGGACACACACACTCACACACGAACATAGGGTTAAGATGCATATACCTCAAATTGCTCTCATCCATGCACAGAATGTAGTCAAATGACATAAAATCCTCCTTTGTCACCTAGAAGAAAAAAAACACAGAAGACAAAATGTTAACATTGGTACTGGTGTGTGTTGACAACACAAGACTGGATGCTGTGCTTTCTCTATAAAGTTTAACTGTCAGGCACTAGGCCCTATATAACTTCTGCCTGGTATATATGTTCCATTACAGTGGTAAAGACCTCTCCCTGGTTCTCGTTGAGTCAAATTGAGAGGTTCCAGAGAACTCAGAGAGAGAAGAAGAAGGAGAAAGAGAGAGAGAGCGAGAGAGAGATGGAGAGGTGCGGTGTCTGGGTCCCTCCATGTTCAGGGTTATGAAAGGGATCAAAGCAGTACATCTTCAAGTACAGTGCATTCGGAAAGTATTCAGACCCTTTGACTTTTTCCACATTTTGTTACGTTACAGCCTTATTCTCAAATTGATTAAATTAATAATTTTCAATCTACACTAAATACCCCATAATGACAAAGCGTAAACCGGTATTAAAAATGTTGCAAATTTATAAAAAATATAAAACAGAAATACCTTATTTACATAAGTATTCAGACCCTTTGCTATGAGACTTGAAATTGAGCTCAGGTGCATCCTGTTTTGGCACCATCCCTACGGTGAAGCATGGTGGTGGCAGCATCATGCTGTGGGGATGTTTTTCAGCGGCAGGGATTGTGAGACTAGTCAGGATCGAGGGAAAGATGAACAGAGCAAAGTAGAGAGATCCTTGATGAAAACCTGCTCCAGAGCACTCAGAACCGAAGGCGAAGGTTCGCCTTCCAACAGGACAACGACTCTAAGCACACAGCCAAGACAATGCAGGAGTGGCTTCGGGACAAGTCTCTGAATGTCCATGAGTGGCCCAGCCAAAGCCCGGACTTCAACCCGGTCTAACATTCTGGAGAGACCTGAACATAGCTGTGCAACAACGCTCCCCATCCAACCTGACAAAGCTTGAGAGGATCTGCAGAGAAGAATGTGAGAAACTCCACAAATACAGGTGTGCCAAGCTTGTAGCATCATAACCAAGAAGATTCGAGGCTGTAATCGCTGCTAAACGTGCTTCAACAAAGTACTGAGTAAAGGGTGAATACTTATGTAAATTAAATATCTGTTTTTATATTTGTAATGCATTTTCACAAATTTCTGAAAACCTGTTTTTGCGTTGTCATTATGGGGTAGTGTGTGTAGATTGATGAGAAGAAAAAACAAATGTAATCAATGTTAGAATAAGGCTGAACGTAACAAAATGTGGGGGGGGGAGAAATCAAGGGATCTGAATACTTTCTGAATGCACTGTGTGTGAATCTTGTTGTGCAACACTTACTCAGCCATGACTCAGGAGAGTGAGGCCATGCCTCAATTATGGTTTGAAAGGGTTTCTAGGGTGGGACTTGGGAATGGATAGGTTAAAAGAGTGAAGAGAAAGAAGTAGAGGGAGTAAAGACAGAGAGAAAGAGCCATTTACATGAAAGCTCGCCAGAAATTGACCATTCCAGATTTGTATAATAAGAGTATATAATAACTAGGTGTTGTGTATGTAGTATTTGTATTGATCCAAAAACCCTTGCAAAATGAAAGTTAAGTTGGCAAAATGTCAAATTCCATCCACTGCTATTTAAACTCTGTAGTTCCCCGCTTGGGCTTTACAGCGCAAACACACACACACACACACAATATTTGTCTTCTCCCTTTGCAATAATCTCTGGTCAAAATCCTCATGTGAACCCCCTCCACAATGCAGCGATAGAGCCTGGTTGGATTTCTGGAATTTTTGACTGACAGTCAGGGAGGCTGTTATATGAGGAACGGGTAGGAGGGGAGAGATATAAGGAAAAATAAGGGAGAACGAGGACCCGGTCTGAGAGCAGACAGATAAAAAGTTCAGAAACCGTGTGGAGTTGTTGAGTTATTGTATGACTCTTTGTGTGGAGTGAGTGGAGCAGGGAACTATCTGCTTACAAGAGCTCAGTCTAAAGCTACAGTAAGTCAAATGTGGTGATGGGAATTGGGATGACACCCAGACTGAAAAAAGTATGCTTGATTATGACAATTTGCATTCAGGGCAAAAAATCATATCGCTTCAAACCCCTTGCAGGGCCCCCTCCAATCAAATATCTGGGATTTCCAGTGTTAAGACTAAAATAACTTAATCTTTCTCTGTGACGATGCACTTATGGATTCATCAACTCAAAAAAACAAAAAACAAAGTCCCCATTCTATCCCCTTGCCGTTGTCTCTCAATAAAACAAACTCCCGTTTTTTATTAAACAGAGCACCCTCTGTCTCCAAACATTATTTTCTGAGGCAAGCCGAGACATTACATTAGAGGCAAGAAACAGTGAGTTAAAGTTCACTGAAATTAGCAGGGAACGGGGGGGAACAGAGAGCGAGAGAGAAACTCAGAGCTTGTCAAAGTTCATTGCGTGGAGACATGGGTGGCTCAGAGCCAGGGCAGCGTTGAGCTCCCATCCCTAGTTTCTGGAGATTAGAACGGGGTTGGCCTCTGTCCGTTATGAGAGACAAACCAACATGACGGCAGCTCCCCTTCCCAGCATTGGGTCAGGGAGGGCACCAGAGAGCTGGCAGGAGAGAAAGGGAGAGCTGGAAAAACTTGAGAAAAAGACCAGCAAAACATGAGGCCCACTAACACAGTTGGCAAATATGGTTGGGGTGTAATCCATTTCAATTCCAGTCAATTAAAAAAGTAATCCAAATTACACATTTTCCAAAATGAAAAGGGTTGACAAGAATTGGAATTTCAGTGTACTTCCTAAATTGACTGGAATTGAAATGGAATTAACCCCAAGCTTGTCTCTTTCAATAGACTGAGTAGATTTGGAGAGCCTAGATACCAGACTTCATAACATCTTGGTGTGATTTAACAGCGTCTATCAGGATGCAATACTAAGCATTGGCAATAAAAGTTAGTACTGCTAGGAAAGTCATTGTGCTCAAGTGTTTTATTCATGGGATTTAGGCTAATACAGCCAACTCACACACACACACACTCTCCCCCACACACACACACTATCCATGCCACACACACTTGTATACAGTCTCCAAAGCAACCCAGCAAGGACCCCAGGGTGACTGATGTATCATATACCTGTCGGGCCCTGTGTTTTGTTTCAATGCCATGTGTCCTCAGGCAGCCCAGACCACGGGCGTCCGGGGAGCTGCCTGTGTTCCAGTCAGTCGTGGCACCACTGTCTATGACCCACTGCAACAACAGAGAACACAAGAGCTAGCTAGCTAATGCTAACAGGAAGGATAAAGGGGTTGGTCGTACCTGCCTGGCTACATGCCTCATGGGCACCCCGTGTTTCTTCATGCAGGCTTGACCACGGTGGTCTGGAGGGTTGCCTATCTCATAGGTGGAGGTGGCAGCACTGTCTATCCTCCACTATGCAGAGCAGGAGAACAGCAACAACAAAGCAAAATGTATTCATATGCACACAATGACTCAGCACATGCAGCACATTAGAGCAATCTAATAATAGGTTGATAGATTTCAGTCTAATTTGTTTGTTTCCTTAGCCTATACTGTTAAAAATGCATCTCCATCTCTAGAAGCAGAAGACTGCAGAGCTGGTCATCTCCGTATACCCATCGCAAGACCCACTGGTTGATGCTGATTTGCAAAACCCTCTTAGGCCTCACTCCCCCCTATCTGAGATATCTACTGCAGCCCTCATCCTCCACATACAACACTCGCTCCGCCAGTCACATTCTGTTAAAGGTCCCCAAAGCACATACATCCCTGGGTCGCTCCTCTTTTCAGTTCGCTGCAGATAGCGACTGGAACAAGCTGCAACAAACACTCAAACTGGACAGTTTCATCTCCATCTCTTCATTCAAAGACTCAATCATGGACACTCTAACTGAGAGTTGTGGCTGCTTTGTGTGATGTATTGTCTCTACCTTCTTGCCCTTTGTGCTGTTGTCTGTGTACAATAATGTCTGTACCCTGTTTTGTGCTGCTACCATGTTGTGCTGCTGCCATGTTGTTGTCATGTTGTGTTGCTGCCATGCTGTGTTGTTGTCTTAGGTCTCTCTTTATGTAGTGTTGTCTCTCTTGTTGTGATGTGTGTTTTGCCCTATATTTGTATTTAATACATTTTTATTTTGAACCCCAGCTCCCGTCCCCGCAGGAGGCCTTTTGGTAGGTCGTCATTGTAAATAAGAATTTGTTCTTAACTGACTTGCCTAGTTAAATAAAGGTTTTATTTATTTTATATATATATATTTTTTTTGAAACAGTTTGGAATATGATGCAGTAGGGGAACAAATCTTTATCAATCAAAAGAGTACAGTAGCTCAACAAACGCACAACATATGTGGAGCAAAGTCTACACAAAACAAGTTATCAAATATTTGCATTACTTCCACGCATTACTTCTATGTAACAGAGCTGTCAATATGTTCCTGTGAAGATCTACCCACACATATACATTTAAGCCTTTACCTTGTCAACAACACCAGCATCTGTCGCCATTTTCCTGAAGACGGCTTCGGCGATGGGGGACCTGCAAATGTTCCCTGTTCAACAAAAAAAATGACACATAATAAGCTGACTATCATTAGAGTGCTTGGCTAAATTAGGTCACGCTGCTTGCTTCACCAGTACCACTTCCTCATAACTCAGCTCATACCGAGTCTCGAACCTAGGACCTCTGCCTCGCAAACACATATGACCGCCCTCCTGAAGTGTCTTACCCAGTCGAGCCACAGAAAAGTTAGCTATTTGGCAGCGCTAGTGGAGATGCAAAAACTGATTATCTCACAATATCCCCTGGAGTCTTGGCGAATATCTACCCTATATTTCTGAATGAAAAATAATAATTTAACTTGTTGAGACCCAATTGAGTCAACTACAGTGTTTGATTGGAGGTATTGGTCACGTTTTACATTATGCAATCTGAACAATGGAACGTCGTTGAAATTAAATCTCCAATTAACAGTTCAATATAACATATTGGAAACATGAGAAACTTTTGATAGCTGGCTGTTGACTACAAAATGAATTCCCATAATCACCTAAGCCTGCCTGGCTATGGCACAAGATCTTCGTACATAAATTTACATTGGACTCTACTGTCCAAAGGTCTTAGGCCGTGGTAGAATCATTGAGCGACCTTTTCATTGCCTTTGCATTTCAGATAAGGAGAATCTGGTGATATATTAGTAAGGGATATTAGGCAAGTTTGATGAGTAGTCACTAGTTTTTCAGAGGAAGATGTGGACTGATTCCATACTAAATCATGGCAGTGAATGTAAGGTTTTGGTATTACAAGTTGGATACAGAAATTGATATGTGCAATTTAGTTAGCTAGCTAACTAACTTCAATAGCGGTTGCAATAGTTATTGTACCAACGTTTTCAATGGTTTAGCTAGCTAGTTACACAGTAACTACTGGAGCTAGCATAGCACCCGTTAGCATCACTTGCCATTCATGTACAAACAGCAGTCAGTTCCAAGTGTATAGCAATTTTTTAAATGTATTATCACCTTGACACACCATTGACTCGTTATGTGCATGAAATCACAGAGACTGTGGGTTTTTTTCTTGGTCGTTTCTTACCCAGACACACGAACAGAACAGATTTTCCACTGCTGGCTGCCATTTTGCTTTTAGGGTTTTATGTCAGTATCACTCGATTTTGGCTAGAAGGGATACAGTTTATGTCCGAATTTATATTTCGGAGCAGGTTAGGAGAATTTACGCGGCAGGTTAGGATACTTTACGGAGCAGTTTGAGATAATTGGGTTAAGGTCAGAAAAAAGTTACGGTTAAAATCAACTTTTGACGTTAATTTGACATAGGATGTATCCCAACTAGCCTTGTTCACATCACTGGCACGTTCTTCACGTTCTTCTTCTTCGTCGTGTAGTTTTCAGGCAGACAAGACGCTTTGTTGCATATTGCTGGCTTTTACAGGTTGGAGTGTGAATTTCACATTTGTTCACAAAAACGGTACAAGGAGAATGGGAAAAATGCATTGCACCACCATTTAACCCTACTGTACATACAGTTGAAGTCGGAAGTTTACATACACTTAGGTTGGAGTCATTAAAACTCGTTTTTCAACCCCTCCACAAATTTCTTGTTAACAAACTATAGTTTTGGCAAGTCGGTTAGGACATCTATTTTGTGCATGGCACAAGTAATATTTCCAAAACATTTTTACAGAGATTATTTCACTTATAATTCACTACATCACAATTCCAGCAGGTCAGAAGTTTACATACACTAAGTTGACTGTGACTTTAAACAGCTTGGGAAATGCCAGAAAATTATGTCATGGCTTTAGAAGCTTCTGATAGGCTAATTGACATCATTTGAGTCCTGGATGGTTGGGAGAAGTTGCTCTCGGAGGATGTGTGGGTACCATTCTTTATTCATGGCTGTGTTCTTAGGCAAAATTGTGAGTGAGCCCACTCCCTTGGCTGAGAAGCAACCCCAAACATGAATGGTCTCAGGATGCTTTACTGTTGGCATGACACAGGACTGACGGTCGTGCTCACCTTGTCTTCTCCGGACAAGCTTTTTTTCCGGATGCCCCAAACAATTGGAAAGGGGATTCATCAGAGAAAATGACTTTACCCCAGTCCTCAGCAGTCCAATCCCTGTACCTTTTGCAGAATATGAGTCTGTCCCTGATGTTTTTCCTGGAGACAAGTGGCTTCTTTGCTGCCCTTCTTGACACCAGGCCATCCTCCAAAAGTCTTCGCCTCACTGTGCGTGCAGATGCACTCACACCTGCCTGCTGCCATTCCTGAGCAAGCTCTGTACTGGTGGTGCCCTGATCCCGCAGCTGAATCAACTTTAGGAGACGGTCCTGGTGCTTGCTGGACTTTCTTGGGTGCCCTGAAGCCTTCTTCACAACAATTGAACTGCCCTCCTTGAAGTTCTTGATGATCCAATAAATGGTTGATTTAGGTGCAATCTTACTGGCTGCAATATTCTTGCCTGTGAAACCCTTTTTGTGCAAAGCAATGATGAAGGCACGTGTTTCCTTGTAGGTAACCATGGTAGACAGAGGAAGAACAATGATTCCAAGCACCACCCTCCTTTTGATGCTTCCAGTCTGTTATTCGAACTCAATCAGCATGACAGAGGGATCTCCAGCCTTGTCCTCGTCAACACTCATACCTGTGTTAACGAAAGAATCACTGACATGATGTCAGCTGGTCCTTTTGTGGCAGGGCTGAAATGCAGCGGATTTTTTCTGGGGAGATTCATTTCATTTGCATGGCAAAGAGGGACTTTGCAATTAATTGCAATTCATCTGATCACTCTTCATAACATTCTGGAGTATATGCAAATTGCCATCATACAAACTGAGGCAGCAGACTTTGTGAAAATGAATATTTGTGTCATTCTCAAAACTTTTGGCTACGACTGTATACTGAACACAAATATAAATGCAACAATTTCTAAGATTTTACAGTAATAATTCATATAAGGAAATCAGTCAATTGAAATAAATTAGTTAGGCCCTAATGTATAAATTTCACATGAATTTCACATGACTGGGCAGGGGTGCAGTCATGGGGGGGGGGGGGGCTTGGGGGGCTTGGAGGGCATAGGCCCACACACTTGGCAGTCAGGGAGGTAGCCTAGCGGTTAGTGCGTTGGGCCAGTAACTAAAAGGTTGCTGGTTCGAATACACCTGTCGATGTGTTCTAATTTGCTGTAGGTATACTGTCATTGTAAATAAGAATTTGTTCTTAACTGACTTGCTTAGTTATATAAAAACTGGAGAGCCAGGCCCAGCCAATCAGAATGAGTTTTTCCACACAAAGGACTTTATTACAGACAGAAATACTCCTCAGCACCCTAGTCGGACATTTCCAAGATCCTAGTTCCGACTAGCACGTGAACACGGTATGTGTGCTATTCTTTCTGCCTCAAGTCATCCTCCCACCTCCCAATATGCTTCTGGTTCCTTATGTCAATGTCACTTTCACTGGGTTGGAAAATATCATGCCTGATTGAAAATCTAGGAAATCCTGCTTGCTGTCACCCGCGAGTGTGCGCGTGTATCTGCAAATAAACAGGCGCGCTCTTTTCCAGCGATATTATTGTCATTTATGTTAATTTGGGAAATGTGCTTATGAGAAATGTAACCGGTTGAATTGTAAAGGCCCATTATAGTCAACTCACATTAAAGCTATGGTTTAGCCGGTTATGTCTAGATGGGATACAGCTTTTGTCAAATTGAGCATTTTAGCTAACCCTAACTCTTTCCCTATTAACCTTAACCTAATTCTCCTAACCTGCTTCGTAAATTATCCTAACCTGCTGCGTTAGTTCTTCTAACCTGCTCTGAAAAGTCAGTATCCCGTCTAGATAAAACCAGTTTAGCCCTGGGTGGTGCTAGGTGTATATACACTGAGTATACAAAACATTAAGAACACCTTCCTAATATTGAGTTGCACCCCCCCCCCCTTTTTGCCCTCGGAACAGCCTCAGTTCATTGGGGCATTGACTCTACAAGGTGTCAAGCTTTCTACAGGGATACTGTCCCTGTCACGTTCCTGACCTGTTTTCTGTTATTTTTGTATGTGTTTAGTTGGTCAGGGCGTGAATTGGGGTGGGCATTCTATGTTTTCTGTTTCTATGTTTAGGTCAGGTGTAATTAGCCTTATATGGTTCTCAATCAGGGACAGGTGTTTGACGTTTCCTCTGATTGAGAACCATATAAAGGTAGGCTGTTCACACTGTTTGTTTGTGGGTGATTATCTTCCGTGTCTGTGTATGTTGCACCATACGGGACTGTTTCGGTTTGTTCGTTCGTTTGATGTAGTCTGTTCCTGTTCGTGAGTTCTTCGTGTTATATGTAAGTTCTTAGTTCAGGTCTGTCTACGTTCGTTTTGTTATTTTGGTAATCATTTCAAGTGTTTTCGGTTTTCGTCTTTCTTTAATAAAATCATTATGTCAAATTATCACGCTGCGCTTTGGTCCAATCCCTACTCCTCCTCTTCATCCGAAGAGGAGGAGGACACCCGTTACAGTCCCATGTTGACTCCAATACTTCCCACAGTCGTGTCAAGTTGGTTGGATGGCCTTTTGGTGGTGGTCTATTCTTGATACACACGGGAAACTTTTGCGCGTGAAAAACCCAGCAGTGTTGCAGTTCTTGACACAAACCGGTGCGGCTGGTCACCTACTACCATACTCGTTCAACAGCACTTAAATCTTATGTCTTGCCCATTCACCGTCTGAGTGGCACACATACACAATCCATGTCTCAAATGTCTCAAGGTTTAAAAATTCTTCTTTAACCTGTCTCCTCCCCTTCATCTGATTGAAGTGGATTTAACAAGTAAGATTAATAAGGGATCATAGCTTTCACCTGGATGTACCTGGTCAGTGTATGTCATGGAAAGAGCAGGTGTTGTTGATGTTTCATTTACTTAATGTATACCTGTGTAATTACATTATTATGTAATCTGTAATTTGTACATTTTTTTGAGATCATCTATGTGGGTAGGCAGCCCGTTGACCACAGTGCCTGCAGCCTGATTGTAGGGCAGAACCACTTTGAATTCATTTAAAGATTTGATTTAGATTTTTGACCCTGTTTGACTGTTTTGTGAGTCAATTATTGTTATTTTTGCCAGCCTTTTAATTATTACATACCCCTCCTACCACTACTTCTAGCCTACCTAATAAGTATTAACATTTTTGCATCTTAGGCTATACTTGGCCTTCTGTCCCAAGGTGGAAGTGGTGAAAGAGATTAGCTTTTTTATTGAATTCATCAACATTTTGTAGGTAAATAAAATAAATGTAATGTGATGCTCAGAAAAGAGAGAATGTTGCTGCACCTGTTGTGGTTCTGAATGCCGAGATTACACCTGTTGTGGTTCTGAATGCCGAGATTACACCTGTTGTGGTTCTGAATGCCGAGATTACACCTGTTGTGGTTCTGAATGCCGAGATTACACCTGTTGTGGTTCTGAATGCCGAGATTACACCTGTTGTGGTTCTGAATGCCGAGATTACACCTGTTGTGGTTCTGAATGCCGAGATTACACCTGTTGTGGTTCTGAATGCCGAGATTACACCTGTTGTGGTTCTGAATGCCGAGATTACACCTGTTGCACCTTCTAGTGGACAGAGTGGACAGGGTATCAACTCAGTGAAATAAGAGGATATTACAGATGTAGAATCTTAACTTGATCGCCCTGTTGCAGGAGATTTTAAAAATGTGTACTGTATTTGAGGTTTAAAAAGGCTTCCAAAGTCTGTTATTTCCACTTTAAAAATTATAACTTGATTTCCCTAAAAAATGTACCCACCCCTAAAATTAATTCAAATCAACATAATAATTCACATGTCCTGTTGCTGCAGGATTATTTTCCTGCTGTAGCAAACTGGCTCAAATTAAGATCCTACATCCGTAACTAGCCCTTTTTTATTCAAGTCAAATCTATTTACAAACTAACCCAAATATTTTCAGTATGACTCATGAATCAAAAGTCACAGTGTTAAATGTTGATAGTGATAACAGAGGTGACTGAATTTGGT
Source organism: Salvelinus namaycush (assembly GCF_016432855.1). NCBI lineage: Eukaryota > Metazoa > Chordata > Actinopteri > Salmoniformes > Salmonidae > Salvelinus > Salvelinus namaycush. Next base: position 19,265,898 of record NC_052330.1, on the reverse strand, counting down.
CAGTGGTAAAGAATGTGTTCAATAATGCATTTCCTGTGGCTGACTTTTGACTCGGTTCTCTACCAAGAATGTACTGTGAAGGATTATAGGCGAGCCTACCTTTACTCCTTAACGTCCAAGGACCTTATATATTATGTTCAGAGGTAGACTTGCTCTGGCTGCCAAAACAGCCAAATACTCCATCTAAACGTGAATCGATTCTCAATTGTAATATGGTTCTAGAAACACAAAGCCCTTTAATTTCATATCACGTCAAAATAATTTCCCACAAGCAAAATATACACTTACTGTAGACAGTTTTAACTGGTTTTGACACAGTTGCTGTCGACAGTCTTTTTCAGTTACAGCACTTTTCTGGCGTCCTTCTTCTGTTACACATAGGTGTTCGGAGCATACTAGATATAGATAATTAGCACAAGTGGGTGCCTCTGTCTCCCGTCTGCCTTCTGTAAACAAGCAATGTAACATGGAAATATGGCCTTGTGGGAAACCTAACCCTATAAAGGTGTGTAGTAATTTAGTATTTTGTTTTTTGAAGAAAACAAATCTTGTGATATGAATGTTAAGTTCCAAATATTTCAAAAACCGTATTGCAAGCGAGACGTATTGATGTTTAGGCAGAGCTTCAGGACACCGTCGGAATGTTGGGGCTCTGCCCTCAGCCGGCAGCCATTTTTGTGAATAGACGTAAATGTTGAACATCACCATCTATGACGTAAATGTTGAACATCACCATCTATGACGTAAATGTTTAACATCACCATCTATGACGTAAATGTTTAACATCACCATCTATGACGTAAATGTTTAACATCACCATCTATGACGTAAATGTTGAACATCACCATCTATGACGTAAATGTTGAACATCACCATCTATGACGTAAATGTTGAACATCACCATCTATGACGTAAATGTTGAACATCACCATCTATGATGTAAATGTTGAACATCACCATCTATGACGTAAATGTTTAACATCACCATCTATGACGTAAATGTTGAACATCACCATCTATGACGTAAATGTTGAACATCACCATCTATGACGTAAATGTTTAACATCACCATCTATGACGTAAATGTTTAACATCACCATCTATGACGTAAATGTTGAACATCACCATCTATGACGTAAATGTTGAACATCACCATCTATGACGTAAATGTTGAACATCACCATCTATGACGTAAATGTTGAACATCACCATCTATGACGTAAATGTTTAACATCACCATCTATGACGTAAATGTTTAACATCACCATCTATGACGTAAATGTTTAACATCACCATCTATGAATGGGCAAACTTGGCTCATGACCCAATAGTAAGAGTGAGTCACTAAGTGATTATTCATATTCTATTGATAGATTAGTAGGAGTATACCCCACTTCTCAAGAAAATAAGAAAATGTTGCCAATGTAGTCTGGATGCTTTACATTTTCACATGTAAAGAAACTTGTATAGGCCTACAGTAGGGTCAGAAAGGTCAGCGAGAACAAATAATCTTTTGTCACCTCCTGTGAGTCTTGTTCGGCCAGCCTGGATAAGCTTTGCAAGCCAGCCAGGCTCCTTTCCTCTAAAAATCCATGTTTGCCAATATGAACCCAGTTTAAACACATTCCAGATCCGTACGTGATGTCTAGCTCAAGCACGGACCAATCCCACTCTTCTCCTCAGGTTCACCCCAGATTGCAATCTCCTTTAGCATACCTTTTATTGTCCTATTTTTAACGCCACTATATTTCCCTGAAAAGTTATGCTTGCTTGAGGTACAGTATGAACTATGAAATCGGTATGAACCACCTGCAGTGTCCGCAGACCACAGGTTGAAAACCACTGCCCTAGGCTGTACTTTTCCTGCCGTCCCAACGAGATGAGCTTTTCATACCCAAAGGTAGGCTATTTTATTGAATTCCTCAACGTTTTGTAGATAGAGTAAATGTAACGTGATGTTCAGACAAGAGAGACTGTTGCTCTGAGGTACAGTAGGAACTATGCAGGTCACAAGGAAATCCTGAGAAAGTCCTGACTGAATAAGGAGTTTATTTCAACAGGCTGTTGTTCTTTCTGGCTGTTGTACAACCTGTTTACCATGAGCTTTCCTCTCACATGCAGATTAGACCTATAGGCCTACTTGTGTTATTCCCCACACACTTATAACTGTCAGATAAAAAACTAAGAGCTCTGATTTCTGAGGAGTGACTTTTCCAAACTCTCTCTGACTCTGATACTCCATCAGGGAGTTGGACCGATTCTGAGTACAATGACCAGAATGGTTTTCAAGTCTTGTAATTGGTTGTCATGAGGTTCTACTAGACAAATGGACTATCTTTAGGGCTCTGTGATTGGTTGAGGCCTGTGGGGATCTCACATCACCTCGTTTCTACCAGGCAGTCTTGTTCTGTTTGGAGAGAGAGAAATACAGCATCAGAGCCAGGGTGAGTCAACCATTTCTGAGGCTGTGCAGAAAACCAATACTCTGTGATTCATGTCATGCTGCTTTGGAGAGCCACACATGCAAGAATCTTAATGGATAAAAGTAAATATGTGCATATTTTTAAAGGGATTTTTGGCTCTTGTGGAGATATAGGTTCATAGCTTCTCTCCCTGACAGGATTTGGCCCTGTCTGACTCGGGCCAGTCATTTTTCAACACTGTTTAAATTTTATTTACTTTGATTCAAACAAGGGAAAATAAAACAGGAAATAGACCCATAACTCAAGCTGCCCTTTGGTAATTTTTACAAAAAAATACACTGTATTTCCCATTTGTACTGGTTCACATAGATCAGCATTATCTTTTTCATGTTGTTTTAGAGAGCTCAGAGGTTCATGTGGATTCATCCCATTCCACGGGATGGTTGAGCTAACATATGCTAATGCAATTAGCATGAGGTTGTAAGTAACAAGAAAATTGTAGACATGTCTGATATTGGCAAAAAGCTTAAATTCTTGTTAATCTAACTGCACTGTCAAATTTACAGTAGCTATTACAGTGAAAGAATACCAAGCTATTGTTTGAGGAGAGTGCACAATTTTGAACATGAAAAGTTATTAATTAACAAATTAGGCACATTTGGGCAGTCTTGATACATATTTCTTTACAGAAATGCAATGGTTCATTCGATCATTCTAAAACTTTAGACATACACTGGTGCCATCTAGCGGCCAAAAAATAAATTGCACCTGGGCTGGAATAATACATTATGGACTTTCTCTTGCATTTCAAATATGCTGGTACAAAAAAAATATTTTACCAGATCTATTGTGTTATATTCTACTACATTCCTTTCACATTTCCATAAACTTCAAAGTGTTTCCTTTCAAATGGTACCAAGAATATGCATATCCTTGCTTCAGGGCCTGAGCTACAGGCAGTTAAATTTGGGTATGTCATTTTAGGAGAACATTTTAAAAAGGGGCTAATCCTTAAGAGGTTTTAATGTATAATGGTATTAATAAAACTCTAAGAACATAAATCTGAATTATCACAATTAGACCTTTCATCACTTTTTTTAAAATTTGACCAGGTGTTCATCCATCAGTTTGTCTATTCAAGTGGAATAAAGACTAGATGTGTTCTTTCCACATATCTATCTTCCAATGGTCTATGCCAGCCATGCGAAGATTATTACGGTTGGCACTGATCTGTAGATTTCCTCAGCACATTCAAGTAATTATTGTTCAAGTGCATGATAATGATAGCTACCTCACTAAATTAGCTGTCTCCGGGACGTGGGCTAATTTACTGCAAAGAAAATTACGTGTACTCTTGTCTGCTTGAAATGGCAGCCATTTTGAAAGGGAGAGTTATTCTCTTAGTTGATATTTGCTAAAGCAACAAAAGCCAAACTAAATAAAACAAACTATCCTCTGATCCAGTGTTTGGACTACAATGATTGGAGGGCAACAGGTAGTCAGAAGTCATAATTGACATTGTGCAATTGTCCTGGGGCATTTTTGTGTGAAAATGTTTTGTAAAGCCAAAAAGATATGTTAAAAGGTATGTTTTGCATCTTCTTACTTTGTTTTGCTACTGTTGGCCTACAAGAAGAAACAAATAACCATTATAAAATGACTGCACCTTACATTTCAACCGTTGTTTTGACGATTGTGTTGTTTTGCGTACATGCTCTGAAATTATTCCACTGATGATGTTATTAGTTGACAATTAGTGTAAGAAGATAAACAGTGTTTATCAGCTGCTGAATGACAAGGAAGTGACCTTAGGCCTGTTAATTAGTGCTGTATGCATAACAGCTCATTAAAGATGGGTTACACGCAAAGATGCCTGTAGCAATTACATCTTGTAATTTGTGAGACGGTTTTAATGAATGACTCAAGGGGGTTCATTCATGTCTTAAAGAGTGCTGTTAATTGTTGTGAATGAATCACTAAAACCACAATTAATAGATGATACACACAGACAGTAGCACATTAAAGGGTAGAATGTATTTTTATAACAAGCAGGTAGAGATATGATATGAATTGCAAGAAATATAATGTTCCAGGTCAGGAGGAGAGAAGTGGTTTGGGTTGATAGACTAATGTTTGTGCTCATGACCTTACTCTACCCCTGTCTCTTTCTCTCTACCCCTATCTCTTTCTCTCTACCCCTGTCTCTTTCTCTCTACCCCTGTCTCTTTCTCTCTACCCCTGTCTCTTTCTCTCTACCCCTATCTCTTTCTCTCTACCCCTATCTCTTTCTCTCTACCCCTGTCTCTTTCTCTCTACCCCTGTCTCTTTCTATCTACCCTTGTCTCTTTCTATCTACCCTTGTCTCTTTCGCTCTACCCCTGTCTCTTTTGCTCTACCCCTGTCTCTTTCTATCGACCCCTGTCTCTTTCTATCTACCCCTGTCTCTTTCTATCTACCCCTATCTCTTTCGCTCTACCCCTGTCTCTTTCGCTCTACCCCTGTCTCTTTCGCTCTACCCCTGTCTCTTTCGCTCTACCCCTGTCTCTTTCTCTCTACCCCTATCTCTTTCTCTCTACCCCTGTCTCTTTCGCTCTACCCCTGTCTCTTTCTATCTACCCCTGTCTCTTTCTATCTACCCCTGTCTCTTTCTATCTACCCCTATCTCTTTCGCTCTACCCCTGTCTCTTTCGCTCTATCCCTGTCTCTTTCTCTCTACCCCTGTCTCTATCTACCCCTGTCTCTTTCTATCTACCCTTGTCTCTTTCTATCTACCCCTGTCTCTTTCTATCTACCCCTATCTCTTTCGCTCTACCCCTGTCTCTTTCGCTCTACCCCTGTCTCTTTCTCTCTACCCCTGTCTCTTTCTATCTACCCCTGTCTCTTTCTCTCTACCCCTGTCTCTTTCTCTCTACCCCTGTCTCTTTCGCTCTACCCCTGTCTCTTTCGCTCTACCCCTGTCTCTTTCGCTCTACCCCTGTCTCTTTCTATCTACCCCTGTCTCTTTCTCTCTACCCCTGTCTCTTTCTATCTACCCATGTCTCTTTCTCTCTACCCCTATCTCTTTCTCTCTACCCCTGTCTCTTTCGCTCTACCCCTGTCTCTATCTATCTACCCCTGTCTCTTTCTATCTACCCATGTCTCTTTCTCTCTACCCCTGTCTCTTTTGCTCTACCCTTGTCTCTTTTGCTCTACCCTTGTCTCAGTCTATATACCCCTGTCTCCTTCGCTCTACCCCTGTCTCTTTCTCTCTACCCTTGTCTCAGTCTATATACCCCTGTCTCTTTCGCTCTACCCCTGTCTCTTTCGCTCTACCCCTGTCTCTTTCTCTCTACCCCTGTCTCTTTCGCTCTACCCTTGTCTCTTTCTATCTATCCCTGTCTCTTTCTATCTACCCCTATCTCTTTCGCTCTACCCCTGTCTCTTTCGCTCTACCCCTGTTTCTTTCGCTCTACCCCTGTCTCTTTCTATCTACCCATGTCTCTTTCTCTCTACCCCTGTCTCTTTTGCTCTACCCTTGTCTCAGTCTATATACCCCTGTCTCTTTCGCTCTACCCCTGTCTCTTTCGCTCTACCCCTGTCTCTTTCGCGCTACCCCTGTCTCTTTCTATCTACCCCTGTCTCTTTCTCTCTACCCCTGTCTCTTTCTCTCTACCCCTGTCTCTTTCGCTCTACCCCTGTCTCTTTCGCGCTACCCCTGTCTCAGTCTATATACCCCTGTCTCTTTCGCTCTACCCCTGTCTCTTTCTCTCTACCCTTGTCTCTTTCTCTCTACCCCTGTCTCTTTCTATCTACCCCTGTCTCTTTCTATCTACCCCTGTCTCTTTGTACATTATATATCCGTCTTGCCTCTATTTCTCATCTCTCCCTCTCTCTCTCACCATTAAGCTATTCTTGCTCATAATCACAAACAGACCTCAGAAATCTCTATTTCATGAATCAGAGACTACAATGTGAGCCAGTCTATGGCGGGTGCCAAGACTGCTATTATAGTGGGCTCCCATGCTGACAGGCCGTATGGAGGGGGAGTGGTGGTTGGCCCAGGGTGTGTGCTGGGGTCGTCTCTCGGTGTGCCACCCATTTTCCTTTCACCAATATAACACACTAATGAGGCTATGTGTTTGGACCCCTGTCCCCGAACCATTATGAGATCCAGAATGGAGGGAGTGAATGAGAGAGAGACGGAAAGAGAGGAAGAGAGAGAGCGTGTTAAAGGGAAAGGTGGACGGGCGTATAATCGGTTTGAATAGATACTTGTCACATCTGGATTTCACATTTAAGACACATCTGAGCCAAGAATCTGCTTAGGGTTCAGCAGACAGTTTCTGTACTTTGGCGCAGGTCACCCAACAAAGTGGGACCATCAGACATGATGTTCAATCCCCTTTATTTATTTAGGATACGCTCACAGTGCAACACATCCCTCATATGTTGTATTCACCCCTAAAAGTATTTTCTGTATGTATCTATTGGCCTAAGACAGTGCGTGATACATGGGATCTTGTTTTTTCATTAGGCCTTTCTTTTGAGATTTGTCAAATGTATTAACTGGAAGGATCTTCAGGAAAATATTGCCACTTACTGAACTTTAATGGCTGTTGTGCAACAAAAATAGTATTTTCCAAAGAGATGAATCCCCAAAAGCCTGAATAAAACACTTTTCGATTTTATTTTGTGTTCCAAATGCCCCCCTATTGTGTCCAAGATCCTCTATCATGTGAACCACATGTAAATCTATAGGCTTATGTCTCCTCGTGGCATGATAAACGGTTGAAATACCAAGCCTAACAAAAATCTTATGGAGGGGAAGGATACGTTTGATTGATTGTAAATCATTTCCACTGACAGCACATCTGTGTGAGGAGGCAAGTTTAACTACATAGAGCCCATTATTATAGGGTGGTCTTGTTACCAGTTTTTAGATTGGCAAGGAGGATGATGCTGTGGTTTGAGCTGCCTCCCTGCAACACGCTCAATATCCCTTTCTGGGCATCTTCTCTCCAATGGCACGCGCTCATGTGGAATGTGCTTGGCTCCGCCAGTGTTAGCCGAGTGGCTAACCTCTCATCTTCTCCTCTAGATTTCCAGTATTTTTTTATGTTTTAGAGGACATTGTTAAATTACAGTAGATTATGGACAGTTTTCGCTCACTAAAGCTTTGCTTTTCTCCACAGGTTGTCTGGAATTTGAGCTGGTTTGTGGCTTTGCCATTGGTGTAGAACCAACCCTGTTAAATTATGTTGGGAGAGAAAGTGAGACATTTAATTTAGTTTTGCAAACATAAATAGGTTGAATACTACAGTAATTACCAACCAAAATATCTGTGCAACTGAGTTTCCTGTGAAATCTCATTTCAGTAAATTGGGAGCTTGATGTGGATCCATGGGCTTATTCAGTAGGGGGATAACATTACATACAAAGTGTTCAAATATTTAAATGACAGTAAAAACAGCAAAATTACATATGCTACATATCACAATGTCTCTATTGAAGAATACATTTTATATCAAAAAGAGAAGCCATGAGAATATAGAACCATCTGGCTGTCAACACAAAGCCAAGAAACAAAGTTATCCTTTTTTTATTATTAGAAATGAAAGTGTATGTTATTATTTTATTCACAGTCATCACTGGATTCTAACTCTGTAATCTACTAGATGTGTGTGTGTGTGTGTGTGTGTGTGTGTGTGTGTGTGTGTGTGTGTGTGTGTGTGTGTGTGTGTGTGTGTGTGTGTGTGTGTGTGTGTGTGCGTGCATCTATAAGCATGTTTGTGTCATACTCTATGGAATCTCTGGCCATCTAATTCCACAGTTAACTACTAAAACAACATTCAAAGAGTAATAGATTAAAGCCTTGTTATGAGGAGGCCCCTGTGAGAAATAACACACTTCTTATTGCTGTACATTGTCCTTGCCAAGGACTACATGTTCTTGGGGATTTCTTCAGGACAAGGTTCATGGGGAAAGTGAGGATACAGTACAGAGGAACACCAAAAACCTCCAATGAATAGTGAGAGTGAGGCTCTACAAGCCAAGACAGCCAATCAAGGGAAAGGGTGACTGTAATTGTAACCAATCAACTGCTAGCTAGAACATGTAGTACAAGTCAATAGACTTTTTGAGAAAACAATTATTTGAAATTCATTTTCTCTAATTGAATGAGTTTGACCAGGTCTCTCTTGGAAAAGAGATGTTATCTCAATGAGAAAAAACCTGTATAAATAAAGGTAAAATAAAAAAATTAAGTTGAATGAAGTAACACCTTTACTTTTTTGATTGATTCCTCTCAATGACCCTGTGTGCAAACTGAGCAGGCAGCAATTTTGTAACAGGCTGTTACAACAATGACCTAATGCAAAATATACAGTAATGTGTTGTAAGCAGTTAATTATCGAAAGAAAATAGGAAAAATATGTGTCCTCCCTAATGTTGCTCTTGGGAAGGTATTCCGTCAGGTGAACAGCAAACAAACATTACAGCCTGGCCATCATCAGATAATGTATTTCAACTAATCATAATGCAACAACACATTAATGGTTTTCAAACTATGCTAACCATGAACATGCTGCCATCTACTGTTTTGACTGTTAATTAAAGTCTGACAGCCTATATCTCCAGCTTGACTCACACATGCACATGTTTGTGGTTAAATTGATTGAATCCATGTTTTCAATTACAGGAGGGTGAAAGAGTTTTTGTCTCCTTAACATAATGGATGTAATAGTGGATGTAAATGCCAATTTCCTTTTAAATGTAATTTTATTAAGTCCAGTCATTACATTTAAAGGGTGAAAGCAGGATTTATCACTCAGGGTACAGTGCTTCACTAGGCCTGTTTGTGTACCCACATAGGTCAGAGCAGGGAAATCAAAACGTAACAGTGATTCATGGAATACTTACTGTACATTACAAAATGAGTGAATCATGTTCAGTTTTGATTACATTTTACAGCCAGGTTCTGGCGTGAATAGGATTATAAACTCAAACACACAAACACAGACAAAGAAACACACACACTACAAACACACACAAAGAGAGAGTTTTCAGATCTCCATAGGGAGTGCAGGAAGGTTTACTGGCATCAAACAGACGTTCACTGGAATGGGTCAACGCCCAGTGAAAAAGAGCCAGAAAGAAGAACTCGATCTTGTCTAACAAGGGAGTGCTGAAATTCATCAGGGTGTTAGTCAGTCTGTTAGGTGGCTCCCTCCTAGACTCATTTGTTTTGACCTCAACAACGTTCCCATCATATCATGGTGAGGTTTTGACCTCTAAGAGGGATGTGCTGGGAAGAGAAATGACCGATAAATGACCCGTCAGAACTATGCACTATTGTTGTACAGTACTCAGTAGTGGTGCGTGGGTAAAATCACTAGGGAAGTCAAGCCAGTAAAAAAGCCATATTACAACCTATGTTGTAATAATTGCATTGTTTGCCCTATAACACATTCGTTCATACGCCACCGTGATATACAATAAGGCAGAGACAACAAAAAGACAACAGTCACACAGAGGCGGAATAAATTCAACTACACATATGTCTGTTTCATCACAAAACCGGAAAGCAACATCTGTCCCGTGAAGTCCACAAAGCAAATATTTCATACCAACAGTTAAATCATCTGTAGCATGGTCAAGTTAATGTTTTCCACAGTTTACTAAACAACTACTGATTTAGAACCACAGAGTTACCGCAAGTCAGCACAAAGACAACAGGAGCCCTGCCTTCGCCGTTCCAGCACCATTTACACTTAAACATTTAAACATCATCAAATCAACAAGGCTATATATGCTTAGTTTAATACACTGAAAATAAACTAGAGATACCAAAACAATTTAGTCCAATCAACGTTGCTAAATATCATGTGGCTGTCCATGGTACTGATTTGTGTGTGTGTGTGTGTGTGTGTGTGTGTGTGTGTGTGTGTGTGTGTGTGTGTGTGTGTGTGTGTGTGTGTGTGTGTGTGTGTGTGTGTGTGTGTGTGTGTGTGTGTGTGTGTGTGTGTTCACAAGTAAAAACATTTTTTGAATCTACTTGTAGAATAGTTGAAAGCCAATGCCATCCTCCTCTCTTTCATGTTGTCAAAACGGTCTATGGCTCTATCATACAGTACACTTTTAGTTTTTGTTGTCATAGGCTACCTAGCAAAAATGCTTGCTAGCCTGACTTCCTCGCATGGGCAACAATGAACCAGCTAACTTATCTAGCTAGCTCGCTAGTTAATGTGAGCCTACTAGGCTACCTCTAGGCTACATATTGAACTTCAATTGTCTCAGGCCAGTGGCACAACATATTCATTTATGGTTCAGATCAGAATCGGCATCATAATCATTGGCCTGTACAGAGAATTAAGTCCAAATCCCCATCTCCATCCATGGCTTAGGAAAGGGCCGATTTAGCAAGCTAGCTACTGCAGGGCATCAACACAAGCAGACCAGAAACAGATACGTTTTTCTGAAAATGACATTTTGCAAAGGAAGTGATTTGATTGGTATGCAGTCAAATCCAAACTGGCCTCCCTTGGGGGGCGTTTTGCTGCAACCCAGGGACAACTGATTGGCTAATTATGTTTTATTTCTTGTATCAAGGGAGACAAATGCTCGCTGGCATCAATCAATCAAATGCTACAGTGGGAACATGTTATTTCTTTAGCGTCTCAGTATGTATTATGACACAAGATAATGGGAAAACATGCATAGGCCTATGACATGAACGTTGTGTTCATCTAGAAAACATACTGTATTACTGCAATAGAAATACCTGTCATTAAATGTAGGCCTTTACTACTAGTGAACAGCAACTTTATTATAATATTTGGCCATCAAATTGTCATTGCATACTGTAACAAAGAGACTATACACTGTGTCAAAGTCCCAAGCTGTGATCTTGTCAACCAAAAACAGGTTAAGGAAAGTTCCAGAGAGCGCTAGAGTTCATCAGCCCTTGACTTCCAATTTCGGGTGTGGGGGATGGGTAGTAGGGTGAGCTGCTTGAGTGGGCTGGGAGATGGTGCAGTCACCAGCAGGGGACTTCCTATCACAGGCTTCCTTATGTATTGTTACAGATAGAGAATTACAATACAGGTCCGTGGACAACTCTGCTAGGGGAGCTTCAGAGACGTGTCTGTGGATTTCACCCCCAGGAGGTAAAATTAATGAAGCTTAGAAGCTTAAACAACATGTATTCTCTTTTCTGATTTACTGAAATTTGATACCATACTGTAGTGTTGTCTCTGTATTCCCCCGCCCCTATATTTGAAGCACGACTCTACCAGGGGACCTGCTGGGCCAGCACCTACAGCTCTGCCAGCGCCTGCTTCTGGGTCTGCTGTTCAGACTACTCCATTGAGGACTGCATAAAACTTGTTGTCAATGGTAAATATAAACTTCTTTGTCACATTTTCCTCAACTACAATGGCTCTGCAGCAATGATAGAACACCGATTCAGATAATCCTTTTGACAGGGGACTTGGTTACCTTTGTTCATTGTGACTGAGTTTAAAAAAAATATATTTTGCAGTTCAAAAGGCAAAGGTTTTGGGGGCTCTCATGTGACTGCAGCAAGAACAAACCTTAACTTGGCAAGGAAGCCTGCTCGGGTAAATTAAATGCAGGCTAACTTGTCAAAAGCTTGGTTTGTGGCCTCCCTAGTGGTGCAGCAGTCTAAGGCACTGCATTACAGTGCTAAAGGTGTCACTACAAACCCGGGTTCAATCCCTGGCTTTATCACAACTGGCTGTGATTGGGAGTCCTGTAGGGTGCCGCACAATTGGTAGAGCGTCATCTGTGATAGGGGATAAGCTGTGGGGGGGCTTTACTTGGCTCGTGGTGGGCTGGGTGCCTGCAGGCTGACCTCGGTCGTCAGTTGAACAGTGTTTCCTCTGACACATTGGTGTGGCTGGCAGGCGGGTGTTAAGAAGTGCGGTTTGGGGGTCATGTTTTGGAGAACCCATGCCTCCCGAGCCCGTTGGGGAGTTGCAGCGATGAGACAAGATTGAAATTGTGAATTTATTTTGCAAATCTGGGTTTGTAGTGATCTGTGTTTATAACAGTATAACCTTAAATAATCTTCATGCAACTACATATTTTTACACACACAAATTGTCCGTAGCCCAGCCAAGTTGTCTACAACCTCTGTGAGTGCCTCAACCCATCCTCTGGCCTCTGAGTCTGATATTGTGCCTACTACATCTTGCACTGTTGTCATTTTAGAACTAATACCTAGAACTTAGTGCCTTCAGAATGTATTCAGACCCCTTGTCTTTTTCCACACTTTGTTATGTTAGTCTTATTCTAAAATGTATTAAACATGTTTTTTCCCTCATCAATCTACACACAATAACCCAGAATGACAAAGCAAAAACAGTTTTTTAGAAATATTTGCTAATTTACGGATGGAAATATTACATTTACATAAGTTTACAGACCCTTTACTCAGTACTTTGTTGAAGCACCTTTGGCAGCAATTACAGCCTCGAGTCTTTTTGGGTATGACGCTACAAGCTTGGCACACCTGCATTTGAGGACTTTCTCCCATTCTTCTCTGCAGATCCTTTCAAGCTCTGTCTATAAGGGCACAAGGCGAGACCCAGATGCAGACACGAGAGGCAGATGGTTTGAGTCTTGATATTTATTAAACAATCCAAAAAGGGTAGGCAAGAGAATGGTCTTGGAAAGGCAAAAGGTCAAAACCAGTCCAGGAGGTACATAGTGGCAGGCAGGCTCAAGGTCAGGGCAGGCAGAATGGTCAGGCAGGCGGGTACAGAGTCCAGAAAACAGGCAAGGGTCAAAACCAGGAAGACTAGCAAAAGAGAATAGAAGCAGGAGTACGGGAAAAACGCTGGTTGACTTGAAAAACAAAACAAGACGAACTGGCACAGAGAGACAGGAAACACAGGGATACAATACACCAGGGATAATCAGCGACACCTGGAGGGGATGGAGACAATAATTCACAAGACAGGTGAAACAGATCAGGGTGTGACACTGTCAGGTTGGATGGGTAGTGTCGCTGCACAGCTATTTTCAGGTCTCTCCAGAGATGTTCGATCGGGTTCAAGTCTGGGCTCTGGCTGGGTGTTACGCACGCCTCTGAGAAGAGGGAACGCAACACCCTGCTACAACTCAACTCCCCGTGAAGTGAAAGAGGTATGGACTGTAGGTGCGAGTAAGGATGACAAGTCAGAATTTACCGTTTACTAGGATTTATTTCCTTAAACGGTAATATGGGGAAAAGGGGCTGGACGGAACCAAAGGAAAGAAAGTAAATATCAAAGCTCCCCCTCTCCTATCTAACCTGCCTACCCACTTAACTTAGCTAACTTAGCACCACCTGGTGCCCTAACCAAAATACAGGGGGTGGTCCGCCCAGGTCTTACCTAGTGTGCCTAGACATTGAATATACTACGGGTATATGTATGCCCGCGGGCCTCTTGCCTAAGCACTCCCAAAGTGCCTTCTCCTTCCCCCCTGGGAACAAATGAAACAGAACAACAAACAATTTCAATAATCAAAACAGTGCGTCCTATAACACATAACAGACATAACCAATCAGCTCCCTCAGCAACAACTTACATAGTACATACCAAATCTCTTTGAGAAACAACCAACACTTTATCACAATCAAATTCTCCAGAAAAAATCTCTCTCTCTCTAATCTCTCCAAAATATTCAATCTTCTCTCCTCCTGAACAGAACACTCGCTTTTATATAGCTTCAGGAGTCTAATTGGATACAGCTGCATCTTGACGAGGGGGCGGGGTCAGCTCTAATCATCCATTAGCCATTGAGTCGACCAATCAGCTGGTTGGGGAGGCTTCCAGGAAGCCATCTCCTGAAACACACACACTCAAATACAACACAGAAACTGGGGAACGTAACACTGGGCCACTCAAGGACATTCAGAGACTTGTCCCGAAGCCACTCCTGCGTTGTCTTGGCTATGTGCTTAGGATCGTTGTCCTGTTGGAAGGTGAACCTTTGGCCCAGGTTGAGGTCCTGAGTGCTCTGGAGCAGGTTTTCATCAAGGATCTCTCTGTACTTTGCTCCGTTCATCTTTGCATCGATCCTGACTAGTCTCCCAGTCCTTGCCGCTGAAACACATCCCCACAGCATGATGCTGCCACCACCATGCTTCACCGTAGGGATGGTGCCAGGTTTCCTCCAGATGTGACGCTTGGCATTCAGGCCAAAGAGTTCAATCTTGGTTGCCTTTCGACAAACTCCAAACGAGCTATCATGTGCCTTTTACTGAGGAGTGGCTTCCATCTTGCCACTCTACGATAAAGGCCTGATTGGTGGAGTACTGCAGTGAAGGTTGTCCAGCTCCACAGAGGAACTCTAGAGCACTGTCAGAGAGACCATCAGGTTCTTGGTTACTTCCCTGACCAAGGCCCTTCTCCCCCGATTGCTCAGTTTGGCCGGGCGGCCAGCTCTAGGAAGAGTCGTGGTGGTTCTAAGCTTCTTCCATTTAAGAATGATGGAGGCCACTGTGTTCTTTTGGACCTTCAATGCTGCAGAAATGTTTTGGTACCCTTCCCCAGATCTGTGCCTCAACACAATCCTGTCTCGGAGCTCTACGGACAATTCCTTCGGCCTCATGGCTTGGTTTTTGCGCTGACATGCACTGTCAACTGTCAACCTTATATAGACAGGTGTGTGCCTTTCCAAATCCCGTCCAATCAATTGAATTTATCATAGGTGGACTCCAATCAAGTTGTAGAAACATCTCAAGGATGATCAATGGAAACAGGACGCACCTGAGCTCAATTTTGAGTCTCATAGCAAAGAGTCTGAATACTTATGTAAATAAGGTATTTCTGTTTTATTTTTTATACATTTGCAAAACAATTCTAAAAACCTGTTTTCACTTTGTCATTGTGGGGTATTGTGTGTAGATTGCTGAGGGAAAATTATTTTTTTAGCCTATTTTAGGGTAAGGCTTTAACGTAACAAATTGTGAGAAAAGACAAGGGGTCTGAATACTTTCCGAAAGCAATCAAAACATGATGGAGAAAGAAAATTGTCGGTATTCATATCAATATTTTTCTGTATTTCCTTCATCATTTCAGCACGATGTGCCTAGAAAGCCTGTTCGCGTAAATATTATATAGCTTAACCTGTCAATAGGGGGCGGCAGGTAGCCTAGTGGTTAGAGCATTGGACTAGTAACCGAAAGGTTGCAAGATCAAATCCCCGAGCTCGCAATGTAAAAATCTGTTGTTCTTCCCCTGAACATGAAAGTTAACCCACTGTCATTGGCTGCCTAGTTAAATAAAGGTAAAATAAAAATAGCTTGTTTGATTAAATATATTTGTTTTTAATACTGTTTACTCATAAATCATTTTCATATTAGGTTATATAATAATCAGCCATTTGCCCTTTCTACCGGCCCCTCTCCAGCCCTGCTACGGGCCTCTATGAAGACCACTTCACCTTTCTCCCAGACCCCCTCTGCTACAGCCTTTGTGAAGACCACCACTGTCTCTGCTGTCTCTCAGGGCACCGCCAGCTCTAAGCTGTAAGTGCTCTCTTCTGCTATAGCCTTGAAGAGGAATCTCAGTACATAACACAGTGTCATTTCTTAACTAATAGCATTACATCCATTACAACATGGCAGAAACAAAACTGTGTCAGTGTTTTGATGAAGATATTGTAATCATATTCATTTATTTTTGTCTCGTTTTGCATTCTGTTGTCTTTTTCATTTTCAGGAGAGCTAATTGGTGTGTGGACTATCTGCTCAGGCCGACTGAGAAGGCCATGCAGGACATGGACCCTGACTCGGAGGAGACTGATTTTGAGGACTATGCAATGGACCCCACAGTTGGTAGTCTTCTGGATAACTTTACCACCACTACTGCTGACTTCTCTGCTGCAATCCCCACCCAGGCCACTGCAGTCCAACCTGCTTCCTCCAGTGCCAAGTCTGCTGCCACCAGTACCTGGCCTACTTCCCCCACAGCCCAGTCTGCTGCCAGTCAACTACACCCATGCAAAAAACTTGATTGGTTTGATCAGTAGCAACGCGTTACTAGTTTCCATATAGACTCTGCTGTACTCCAGCCCTTTTAATCACTCTAAAATTAGGGTCTTGATTCAATCAGATCGAGCGTTACCCCGCGGTTGCTCTTGTGTGTCACAAACCACTCCCTTCCTTCCCACTTGGCACACACTGGTTGAATCAACGTTGTGTCCACATCAATTCAATTAAATTACGTTGAACCAACGTGGAATAGACGTTGAATTGAGGTCTGTGCCCAGTGGGTTATTATTCCTACCGAGTTAGAAGTTCAAAACGATGATATGGGGGGGGGGGGTTTAAAACCTGTCAATCTAGGGCCTATAGCCTACAACAGAACATCACGCCTTCAAGTGTTTGAACTTGTAACATGGCTGCAGGAACTTCTAATGTCGCTGCATGGGATTTTCCGGATATAAAGTTGGGTGGTTTCATTGCATCCAATGGCAGTGTAGGTGATAACATTTTCACAGAAAGTGTGAAATTGCTTTCAACACCTCATGCTCATTTGCATTGCGTAGCAGTGGGGGCGATAAAGCAGAGGCATCCTATTAGAAGAGTTGGAGGCGTGGCTTTCAGTGTGTGAATGTCATTACAGTTAAAGTGTTATGTTTTAATATTATCAAGCTTATACCTGTACTCTGCCAGCACTGAATCCCAAATTATATTTGTATAAGTGCATGTGATACGAAAGACTATGGAAAGGTTTCCATTGTCGAGATTGCCACCATTTGGTTACAATATTGTAGCCAGTAAATGTGAACTTATGTAAAGAATGTATTTGGTAAATCGTGAAATGAGTTCATGTTATGGAACCAACTTAATATCTTTATTTACAGGAAATGTATCTAATTGCTTGTAACCCAATTAAAGACATTTGGATAGGTAACTCCAAAGTGAAAATCTACTTTTATTTGTTTTATTGTTATTTATTTAACCGTTATTGAACTAGGCAAGTCAGTTAAGAACAAATTCTTATTTACAATGACGGCCTACCAAAAGGCAAAAGGCCTCCTGCGGGGACGGGGGATGATTAAAAATAAAAATAATAAAAAATGGGCTGTATTAACATTAAATATTGGTTTTATATTTATGTTGTTTGTTAGGTTTAACCAAATGGGAAAGCAAGTTGAGTGTTGAAAGAAATAGGTTGCAACATAAAATATAGATTTGTTAATAATAAAATATAACAGTTGGCATTTAATCATAAATTTGGTTTCAACAAATGTAGTTAGGTTTCCTCAACAACAACAAAAAACTTATTTACTTGTAACCAGTTTAAAAAAATTGGGGGGTAGATATCAAAAACTGGTGATGATCAGGTGTACTTTGCATACCACTTGTTTGGTTCAACCTGGCCTTGCGCAAGACGGGATGGGGTTGTGTAATGTGTTTAAGCAGAAAGGTGAACACTCCCGCTTTAGTACGTGCTTGGACAAGGCACGAGCTTGTTTGTACAGTAGAACATTTCATTGTTCTTACTTCGAGCTTCTGGACATTTAGGCACTGCGCGAACATGGATTGGCAACGCGGGATCCCTTTACATTCTGAGTACAGTTTTGGAATGCCAGCTAGCGTAGTGTTTTGAAAGCAAAAACCAACAATATGACTAACAAAGGTGTAGATGCCACTAGAATTCTAGAGAAGGGTCCGGAATACCTTCGGAAACAGATGGAACTGGAGAGCGAGGAGACGGGACGCATGAGCGCAGTGGAGATGCTTGCCGCAAGTAAAAAACAGTATGTCAAAAGTCAACAGGTGGTCAACTCGATACAGGAGCCCGTGGTTAGTTTTGGATCTGCCTCTGTTAGTAGTAACGGATCGTCTAACCGGAGCTCCAACTGGAACTGTAGGAACAGTGGGAGGAATTCGCCTGCGGGTACAAGCAGTGTGCAAGGAGGGCCTTCGCCGCCGGAGGACAAACATGTGGTGCATCGGACGAGCTCCAAAAGAAGAGACTCACTTTTACTGTACCGACAGAAATGTGAACTTGTGAAAGGATCGACGCGTGAGAAAAATAAACTGAATTTGGGGCGCAGGTTGTTGCTCAGCTCTCTGGATAAGGCAAGTTTACTACCTGAGGCATCAGGTAAGGAATGTGAGGAAGAGGAAATGTATACCAAATTTACGACACCCGAAGGACTTGCCAAGGAATGTGATTCAAAGGCTGGCTATTCGAAACCCATACAGCCAGAAACACAATCTATATCTACAGATGAAGATTGGACGGACATAAGAAGCCCGGTGCCAAAAGTGTCCCCAGGTGTGATGCAGAGACCCACTCACAAAAGAGTAGCGGAAGTTCAGAGGAGGACTCGCAAAGGGGTCGGCCGTTCTCACTCTGACATCAGCTCAAGATATTCCAAAAACTTTGCCGACTTTGATGCCTTCTTCAAATACTGCGGACTGAATGGCGACGTCATAGAGTCCCTGGGCAAAGAAAACTTTTCCGCATGTTCGGATGAACTTGCCAATAAAATCCGAAGCGTCAGCATCTCGACGTCAGATGACGGGTTCACACGGAATAGTGGCGAGGACAGTAACGAAGGATTACTGGAAGAGGAGATGCATGAAACTGTTCGACAGGGGACATCGGTAATTGAGCGCAATGCCAGGATTATAAAATGGCTGTACAGCTGTAAAAATGCCAAAGAGTCTGGGAAGAAATTACGAGATCTAAACTGACATTTCTGTATTCAACGCCTACATATAGGCTTATTTAGCAGTGTAGGCCTCTCTATTAGGCCTGCCTATAGGCTGCCTGTTTTAGGCCTACAACATAACCTTAGCTATTCCTTACCCACTAAAATGTTAAGCTGCGTCTGCCTCTGAAATGCATCATTATTTCAATCCAAGCAATTGACATAAATATATCTGTTAGACTACTCACTGCCAAGTTGTCTATCAGAGTCTAACATATGGATACTACATGACATTCCTGGCCTTCACACAATGTTTTCTTGGCTATTGCACAATAGGTTATATGTGTGTGTGTGTGTGTGTGTTTGTATTACTATCCTTGTGGGGATCAGAAGTCCTCACAAGGATAGTAAAATAAGGACAATTCAGATAAGTGGGGAAATGTTGCTGGTTCCCACGAGGAAAAAGGCCATTTTAGACTTAGGTGTTTGGGTTACAATTAGGGTTAGGGTTAGGGAAAATATGATTTTGAATGAGAATCAATTGTTTGGTCCCAACAAGGATAGTAAAACAAACATGTGTGTGTGATTTCACTGTTCACTACTTCGCTGATGAAACACGTTTATTGGTTGTGTTTGAACGCTTATGTGTTAGTACAAATGTTACAAGTACAAATAGTCAACCAAGAGAATCTGTGAGGTCTATCTTTGGACTATAGGTTTTATTATTGCTGTTATTTTTATAGACATGACCTGTATTTCTGGTGGAAATAGACCTTTGTACAGTATGTGTTCTTATGTCAATTAAACCGTTAACCTCTTCCGGATTATAATTTCATGAACAGTTCTATTGGAATGCCAAAGCACATCTAGTTATTGCCACATTGTAGAATCATTAAACAGGTCAATCAATACTGGGCATAAATATCTCTGGTACAGATTGAATGGATGGTTTCAGGGTTTTTATAATTGTCTGAGCCCGAGGCAACCTGAACAAAAGTTTCTTGTCTCTAGGGCAGGTAGTCTTGAAGCAACCATGAGAGAGTGCACCTGGTAATTTGAAAATGTATTAGGTTAAAAGTCAATGTTTGAATGTTACTGAATATCTCTTCCTTTTTTTTCTTGCACATTCTGCCACTATTACTCGTCTCTATTTCACTCTCTCTCTGTTCTCCCCTCAACCCTACCTTCTTCTCTCCCTGTAATTACAGCCCACAGGCAGTAACATGACAGGAAGAAAAGTGAGGGGGAGAGAGAGAGAGAACACAGAACCACACAGTCAACTACTCATGTGTGTATATGGATTATACATTCTTAATCCACATGTCCATCTGTTAGCACACACATACCACTGGGCACAAACTGGTTGAATCAACGTTGTTTCAATGTAATTTGTCAATGTGTTGTGACGTGGAATCTATGTGGAAAATACATTTGATTTGAAAAAAAGGAATCAACGTTAACTGTTTTGAGGGTGAAATTTCAACCACAGAATTATGTCATCATGGTAACCAATTTTTAACATAGACAAACCTTGTATTAAATATGTTGAAGTTGTACATTTGAAACAACGTCAGATCTTCAACATTATATCCACTATCAAAAAAGTAAACAATAGGCTGAGCAGTACCTCCTACTGGAGAATTGAGCTATCTACATCTATCCATTATGTCCCCCCTCCAGGGTTTTAAGCAAGCCCTGCCCCACTTATCTTTGATATTTGTCACCAATTACTACCAATGTGCTATCGTGAGAATGACTATTGAGAGATCTCTTAATAAGCGGGCGACAGGTAGCCTAGGGTTTAAGAACGTTGGGCCAGAAACTGAAAGGTTCAGTTTTCACCAGGTGAAAACTGTCGATGTGCCTTTAAGTAAGGCACTTAACCCTAACTGCTCTGATAAGTCACTTAGTCTGCTAAAGGACTAAAATGTAAATGTAGTGACTAGATTCACTGTTGCTATCAAAGTCATTTTAAAGGGAAGGCTTAAAAGAGCAAATGAAGTGTAAGCAGACTTTACATATCATCAATGATACTATTTAGGCCTATATACTATAGCATTTGCAAAGTCATCAACAGCTCGTTTTAAATTTAACCCCAGGGTTCAACTAAAAATAGACAATACATATACAGTGCATTTGGAAAGTATTCAGACCCCTTGACTTTTTCCACATTTTTGTTACGTTACAGCCTTATTCTGAAATGGATTCAATTGGGTTTTTTCCTCATCAATCTACACACAATACCCCATAATGACCAAGCAAAAACAGGGTTAGACATTTTAGCAAATTCATTACAAATGAAAAATAACACATTTACATATCACATTTACCCTTTTCTTTGTACTTTGTTGAAACATCCAAGATCTCTGGCTGGGCCACTCAAGGACATTCAGAGACTTGTCACTCCTGCGTTGTCAAGCGGGCTGTCATGTGTCTTTTACTGAGGAGTGGCTTCCGTCAGGCCACTCTACCATAAAGGCTGGATTGGTAGAGTGCTGCAGAGATGGTTGTCCTTCTCGAAGGTCCTCCCATCCCCACAGAGGAACTCTGGAGCTCTGTCAGAGTGACCATCGGGTTCTTGCTCACCTCCCTGACCAAGGCCCTTCTGCCCTGATTGCTCAGTTTGGCCAGGCTGCCAACTCTAGAAAGAGTCTTGGTGGTTCCAAACGTCCTCCACTTAAGAATGATGCAGGCCACTGTGTTCTTGGGGACCTTCAATGCTGCAGAAATGTTTTGGTACCCTTCCCCATATCTGTGCCTTGACAAAATCCTGTCTCGGAACTCTACGGACAATTCCTTCGACCTCATGGCTTGGCTTTTGCTCTGACATGCACTGTCAACTGTGGGACCTTATATAGACAGGTGTGTGCCTTTCCAAATCATGTCCAATCAATTGAATTTACCACAGGTGGACTCCAATCAGGTTGTAGAAACATCTCAAGGATGATAAATGGAAACAGGATGCACCTGAGCTCAATTTCGAGTCTCATAGCAAACAGTCTGAATACTTATGTAAATAAGGTATTTCTGGGGGGGTTGTAATAAATTTGCTAACATTTCTAAAAACCTGTTTCGTTTTTTAATTATGGTGTATTGTGTGTAGATTGATGAAGATTGAATTTTATTTAATAAATTTTAGAATAAGGCTGTAATGTGGAAAAGATCAAGGGGTTTGAATACTTTCTGAATGCACTGTAAGCCTAGGGTTTTCCTGCTTTGATTGATGTCAAATGTAATCTTCATGTTAATAATGAATATGTTGGATTCACATCTCCATTTCAACCAAAAATCTAAGTTAAAGAATAGGACTAAATCACAAACTTTATTTAAAGTGCTGTTAAAGTTTGATTTGATTTATTCCTATTCTTTAACTTAGATTTTTGGTTGAAATGGAGAATCCAACTTATCAATTATTATTTTGTAAACAAACTGGAATTAAAGTCAGACTAAGTCAGTGGCACATAATATACATCTTCTTCATATGTTGATATTTGGTTACGTTGACAACCAAACACAATTCAATATCACTTTTGCAATTCAGTAAACAGCTTATTAACTTGTCAACAATTTAACAAATAATATGTTGGATTAACGGTCTCCAACTAAACCAAAAATAAAAGTTAAAGAATAGAATTAGGCCAGTGGCTCAAGCATTAGATACTGTATATCTATTCAAGCATTAGATACATCTCCTTTAAATGTTGATCTTTGGTTGTGTTGTAAACCTAGTGATAACACATTGGGAATTTAAAAAACTTCAGTCTTTTTGAGTGAGTGAATAAAGGTTTAAATCTTATTGATCAACATCTCAACCACAAATGACACACATTTTCACTTTAAAATGACGTGGTGTGCCAAGTGGGATGTTATTACACACGTTTATTTGCCAATTGTCCTAATCAGGCCATCATTAACGCCCCCTCCACTCACGAATGTGCTGTTTCCTGTCTGTTGTAGGCAGGTACACACTTTTCAGCCTCACCTATGTTATGGGCACACCCATGTCTCCTCCAGAGTTCCCTAGAAGGGGCTGACAGCAGCACAGGGACAAGTATCATCCTGCCTCTACACTCCCAAGCATTCAGAGGACTGCAACACTACTGTAAAAACCAATCCCATTTCCCTCCACTGTACCCGCACCCCACCATACCCCTGTCTGTACATTATGCCCTGAATCTATTCTACCGCGCCCAGAAATCTGCTCCTTTTATTCTCTGTCCCCAAACTCACTCGACGACCAGTTTTGGTAGCCTATAGCCGTACCCTCATCCTACTCCTCCTCTGTTCCTCGGGTGATGTGGAGGTTAACCCAGGCCCCGCGTGTCCCCAGGCACTCTCATTTGTTGACTTCTGTAACCCGAAAAAGCCTTAGTTTCATGCATGTTAACATCAGAAGCCTCCTCCCTAAGTTTGTTTTACTCACTGCTTTAGCACACTCCGCCAACCCTGATGTCCTTGCTGTGTCTGAATCCTGGCTTAGAAAGGTCACCAAAAATTCTGAGATTTCCATACCCAACTACAACATTTTCCATCCGATAGAACTGCCAAAGGGGGAGGAGTTGCAATCTACTCCAGAGATAGCCTGCAAAGTTCTGTCATACTATCCAGGTCTATGCCCAAACAGTTCGAGCTTCTAATTTAAAAAAATAATCTCTACAGAAATAAGTCTATCACTTTTGCCGCCTGTTATAGACCCCCCTCAGCTCCCAGCTGTGCCCTGGACACCATATGTGAATTGATTGCCCCCCATCTATCTTCAGAGTTTGTACTGTTAGGTGACCTAAACTGTTTTATGCTTAACACCCCGGCAGTCCTACAATCTAAGCTAGATCCCCTCATTCTCACACAAATTATCAAGGAACCCACCAGGTACAACTCTAAATCCATAAACATGGGCACCCTCATATATATTATCCTGACCAACTTGCCCTCCAAATATACCTCTGCTGTTTTCAATCAGGATCTCAGCGATCACTGCCTCATTGCCTGCATCCGCTATGGGTCCACGGTCAAACAACCACCCCTCATCACTGTCAAACGCTCCCTTAAACACTTCTGCGAGCAGGCCTTTCTAATCGACCTGGCCCAGGTATCCTGGAAGGATATTGACCTCATCCCGTCAGACGAGGATGCCTGGTCATTCTTTAAAAGTAATTTCCTCACCATCTTAAATAACCATGCCCCTTTAAAAAAATGTAGAACTAAGAACAGATATAGCCCTTGGTTCACTCCAGACCTAACTGCCCTCGACCAGCACAAAAACATCCTGTGGCGAACTGCATTAGCATTGAATAGTCCCCGCGATATGCAACTTTTCAGGGAAGTCAGGAACCAATACAGTCAGGAAAGCAAAGACTAGCTTTTTCAAACAGAAATTTGCATCCTGTAGCTCTAACTCCAAAAAGTTTTGGGACACTGTAAAGTCCATGGAGAACAAGAGCACCTCCTCCCAGCTGCCCACTGCACTGAGGCTAGGAAACACTGTCACCACCGATAAATCCACGATAATCGAGAATTTCAATAAGCATTTCTCTACGGCTGGCCATGCTTTCCTCCTGGCTACCCCTACCCCGGCCAACAGCTCCGCACCCCCCGCAGCTACTTGCCCAAGCCTCCCCAGCTTCTCCTTCACCCAAATCCAGATAGCAGATGTTCTGAAAGAGCTGCAAAACCTGGACCCGTACAAATCAGCTGGGCTAGACAATCTGGACCCTCTCTTTCTAAAATTATCAGCCGCCATTTTTGCAACCCCTATTACCAGTCTGTTCAACCTCTCTTTCGTATCGTCCGAGATCCCTAAAGATTGGAAAACTGCCGCTGTCATCCCCCTCTTCAAAGGACACCCAAACTCTTATAGACCTATAACCATCCTGCCCTACCTTTCTAAAGTTTTCGAAAGCCAAGTTAATAAACAGATCACTGACCATTTCGAATCCCACCGTACCTTCTCCGCTGTGCAATCCGGATTCCGAGCTGGTCACAGGTGCACCTCAGCCACGCTCAAGGTACTAAACGATATCATAACCGCCATCGATAAAAGACAGTACTGTGCAGCTGTCTTCATCGATCTGGCCAAGGCTTTCGACTCTGTCAATCACCGTATTCTTATCGGCAGACTCAACAGCCTTGGTTTCTCAAATGACTGCCTCGCCTGGTTCACCAACTACTTCTCAGACAGAGTTCAGTGTGTCAAATCGGAGGGCCTGTTGTCCGGACCTCTGGCAGTCTCTATGGGGGTACCACAGGGTTCAATTCTCGGGCCGACTCTTTTCTCTGTTTATATCAACGATGTCGCTCTTGCTGCTGGTGTTTCCCTGATCCACCTCTACGCAGACGACACCATTCTGTATACATCTGGCCCTTCTTTGGACACTGTGTTAACTAACCTCCAAACGAGCTTCAATGCCATACAACACTCCTTCCGTGGCCTCCAACTGCTCTTAAACGCTAGTAAAAACCAAATGTATGCTTTTCAACCGTTAGCTGTTAACCGTTAACCCGCCCGCCCGACTAGCATCACTACTCTGGACGGTTCTGACTTAGAATATGTGGACAACTACAAATACCTAGGTGTCTGGCTAGACTGTAAACTCTCCTTCCAGACTCATATTAAACATCTCCAATCCAAAATTAAATCTAGAATTGGATTCCTATTTTGCAACAAAGCCTCCTTCACTCACGCCGCCAAACATACCCTCGTAAAACTGACTATCCTACCGATCCTCGACTTCGGCGATGTCATTTACAAAATAGCTTCCAATACTCTACTCAGCAAACTGGATGCAGTCTATCACAGTGCCATCCATTTTGTCACCAAAGCCCCTTAGACCCCCCACCACTGCGACCTGTATGCTCTAGTCGGCTGGCCCTCGCTACATGTTCGTCGCCAGACACACTGGCTCCAGGTTATCTATAAGTCTATGCTAGGTAAAGCTCTGCCTTATCTCAGCTCACTGGTCACAATAACAACACCCACCCGTAGCACGCGCTCCAGCAGGTATATCTCACTCGTCATCCCCAAAGCCAACACCTACTTTGGTCGCCTTTCCTTCCAGTTCTCTGCTGCCAATGACTGGAACGAATTGCAAAAATCTCTGAAGCTGGAGACTTATATTTCCCTCACTAACTTTAAATATCAGCTATCTGAGTAGCTAACCGATCGCTGCAGCTGTACATAACCCATCTGTAAATAGCCCACCCAATCTACCTACCTCATCCCCATATTGTTTTTATTTACTTTTCTGCTCTTTTGCACACCAGTATTTCTACTTGCACATCATCATCTGCTCATCTATCACTCCAGTGTTAATTTACTAAATTATAATTACTCCGCTACTATGGCCTGTTTATTGCCTTACCTCCTCACGCAATTTGCATACACTGTATATAGACTTTCTTTTTTTTCTATTGTGTTATTGACTGTACGCTTGTTTATTCCATGTGTAACTCTGTGTTGTTGTTTCTGTCGCACTGCTTTGCTTTATCTTGGCCAGGTCGCAGTTGTAAATGAGAACTTGTTCTCAACTAGCCTACCTGGTTAAATAAAGGTGAAATATATATACACTGCTCAAAAAAATAAAGGGAACACTAAAATAACCTAGATCTAATAATCCTAGATCTGAATGAATGAAATATTCTTATTAAATACTTTTTTCTTTACATAGTTGAATGTGCTGACAACAAAATCACACAAAAATTATCAATGGAAATCAAATTTATCAACCCATGGAGGTCTGGATTTGGAGTCACACTCAAAATTAAAGTGGAAAACCACACTACAGGCTGATCCAACTTTGATGTAATGTCCTTAAAACAAGTCAAAATGAGGCTCAGTAGTGTGTGTGGCCTCCACGTGCCTGTATGACCTCCCTACAACGCCTGGGCATGCTCCTGATGAGGTGGCGGATGGTCTCCTGAGGCATCTCCTCCCAGACCTGGACTAAAGCATCCGCCAACTCCTGGACAGTCTGTGGTGCAACGTGGCGTTGGTGGATGGAGCGAGACATGATGTCCCAGATGTGCTCAATTGGATTCAGGTCTGGGGAACGGGCGGGCCAGTCCATAGCATCAATGCCTTCCTCTTGCAGGAACTGCTGACACACTCCAGCCACATGAGGTCTAGCATTGTCTTGCATTAGGAGGAACCCAGGGCCAACCGCACCAGCATGTGGTCTCACAAGGGGTCTGAGGATCTCATCTCGGTACCTAATGGCAGTCAGGCTACCTCTGGCGAGCACATGGAGGGCTGTGCGGCCCCCCAAAGAAATGCCACCCCACACCATGACTGACCCACCGCCAAACCGGTCATGCTGGAGGATGTTGCAGGCAGCAGAACGTTCTCCACGGCGTCTCCAGACTCTGTCACGTCTGTCACATGTGCTCAGTGTGAACCTGCTTTCATCTGTGAAGAGCACAGGGCGCCAGTGGCGAATTTGCCAATCTTGGTGTTCTCTGGCAAATGCCAAACATCCTGCACGGTGTTGGGCTGTAAGCACAACCCCCACCTGTGGACGTCGGGCCCTCATACCACCCTCATGGAGTCTGTTTCTGACCGTTTGAGCAGACACATGCACATTTGTGGCCTGCTGGAGGTAATTTTGCAGGGCTCTGGCAGTGCTCCTCCTGCTCAAAGGCGGAGGTAGCGGTCCTGCTGCTGGGTTGTTGCCCTCCTATGGCCTCCTCCACGTCTCCTGATGTACTGGCCTGTCTCCTGGTAGCGCCTCCATGCTCTGGACACTACGCTGACAGACACAGCAAACCTTCTTGCCACAGCTCGCATTGATGTGCCATCCTGGATGATCTGCACTACCTGAGCCACTTGTGTGGGTTGTAGACTCCGTCTCATGCTACCACTAGAGTGAAAGCACCGCCAGCATTCAAAAGTGACCAAAACATCAGCCAGGAAGCATAGGCACTGAGAAGTGGTCTGTGGTCACCACCTGCAGAACCACTCCTTTATTGGGGGTGTCTTGCTAATTGCCTATAATTTCCACCTGTTGTCTATTCCATTTGCACAACAGCATGTGAAATGTATTGTCAATCAGTGTTGCTTCCTAAGTGGACAGTTTGATTTCACAGAAGTGTGATTGACTTGGAGTTACATTGTGTTGTTTAAGTGTTCCCTTTATTTTTTTGAGCAGTGGATATATTTTTTTTACTCCAGTTTAGAGCAAAGGCAGCACATTGCTACTAGTAGCAGCCTATTTGTGGTTTGATGTACATTTCAAGGTAGCCCCTAGGAGGCAGCATCAGATTGGAACTGGGCCTCGCTCTCCATAACAAACCTAAACGATGTATGTGGCCAATGTCTTTCTTACTGTATGAGCTGCTTATCTGCGTGAAGTTAGTTCTCATGATACATCCCATAGTAATATCTGATTTAAGAAAATCTGACTAAAACGAGATCACAAACGAAAAAATATACATATTATGTAAATTGCATCAGGGCATGCTTGCGGTCCAATGTAGAATGTTACTCACTCTGTGGAAGTGTCCTTACAACAAGGTGTCTGCTTGTGATCTGCTTCTCTCTCTCTCACACACACACACACACACGCACGCACGCACGCACGCACGCACGCACGCACGCACGCACGCACGCACGCACGCACGCACACACACACACACACACACACACACACACACACACACAGATAGGGCCATTCTTTTCTGTATTTAAAAAGGCCCGGAGTTTGTGTGTGCGTGTGCTGACAACTAAAAAAAGAGACAGTGTTGATGTAGTTCATCAAAATATTTATTGATTTAAATGTGCAGTAGAAGAATAATACACGTATTCAGATTTAAGGGGGCACGAAGCCCCCTTAAATCTGCAGCAATGAGTCTTAGACAGTCCCGGACGATGCCATAGGGTGGTACTGTGGTGTCATGTCAGAAGTCAACTCCCACTCGCAATGGGTCCTAGTGCTGTCTGATGTCTGGCAGCACTCTTCACCAAAGCTTACAAGCTTTGGTTCACTTTACTTACCTGGTAGAACTTTGTAGCTGAATCCCAAATGTACCTTAGGGAAGTAAACACCTACTTCCTAGCCTGGTCCCAGAACTGTTTGTGCTCTTGTCAACTCCAATGATGTCATTGTCAAGTGAGCCAAACATGCTTGGAATGACATTGAGAGACAAGGAGCTGGCATGATAACATAAACAGACTCTTAGGCTACTGTTGGAGACCCACATGAGAGTGAGTCTGCCCAGACAGTCACAAACTGGCTGTTCATAATGTTAGGATGATGTACATCATCTAAGCACAATGACGCAATCTACTGTGGCGTTTTGCTGTCGTCACATTGATACATGTTTCGTCATCATAATCGTTTCATTTACTTGTCAAAAAATGTTCACGTCCACAAACAAGAACACATAATTTAGAGCTACTTAACCATAGCTTCACCAATGGTTACTACTTATTGTCAAATAAAAACATTCGGAAACTATTCAGACCCCTTCCCTTCTTCCAATTATTGTTACGTTACAGCCTTATTCTAAAATGGACTAAATAAAACAAATTCTCAACAATTTAC
This sequence comes from Salvelinus namaycush, assembly GCF_016432855.1. NCBI lineage: Eukaryota > Metazoa > Chordata > Actinopteri > Salmoniformes > Salmonidae > Salvelinus > Salvelinus namaycush. Next base: position 19,236,281 of record NC_052330.1, on the reverse strand, counting down.
ACACAATACCCCATCATGACAAAGCAAAAACAGGTTTTTAGAAATGTTAGCAAATTTATTACAAATAAAAAACAGAAATACCTTATTTACATAAGTATTAGGACCCTTTGCTATGAGACTCAAAATTGAACTCAGTTGCATCCTGTTCCCATTGATCATCCTTAAGATGTTTCTTCAACTTGATTGTAGTCCACCTGTGGTAAATTCAATTGACTGGACATGATTTGGAAAGGCACACACTTGACAGTGCATGTCAGAGCAAAAGCCAAGCCATGAGGTAGAAAGAATTGTCCGTAGAGTTCCGAGACAGGATTTTGTCAAGGCACAGATTTGGGGAAGGGTACCAAAAAATGTCTGCAGCATTGAACACAGTGGCCTCCATCATTCTTAAATGGAAGTTTGAAACCACCAAGACTCTTCCTAGAGCTGGTCGCCTAGCCAAACTGAGCAATCGGGGGAGAAGGGCCTTGGTCAGGGAGGGGACCAAGAACCCAATGCTCACTCTGACAGAGCTCCAGAGTTCCTCTGTGGAGATGGGAGAACATTTCAGGCCTTTATCGTAGAGTGGCCTGACAGAAGCCACTTCTCAGTAAAAGGCACATGACAGCCTGCTTGGAGTTTGTCAAAAGGCACCTAAAGGACTCTCAGACCATAAGAAACAAGATTCTCTGGTCTGATGAAACCAAGATTGAACTCTTTGGCCTGAATGCAAAGCGTCACATCTAGACGAAACCTGGCACCATCCCTACGATGAAGCATGGTGGTGGCAGCATCATGATGTGGAGATGTTTTTTCAACAGCAGCGACTGGCAGACTAGTCAGGATCGAGGGAAAGATGAACGGAGCAAAGTACAGAGAGATCCTTAATGAAAACCTGCTCCAGAGCGCTCAGGAATTCAGACTGGGGCGAAGGGTCACTTTCCAACAGGACAACGACCCTAAGCACACAGCCAAGACAATGCAGGAGTGGCTTTGGGACAAGTCTCTGAATGTCCTTGAGTGGCCCAGCTAGAGCCTGGACTTGAACCCGATCGAACATCTCTGGAGAGACATGAAAATAGCTGTGCAGCGACGCTCCCCATCCAACCTGACAGAGCTTGAGAGTATCTGCATAGAAGAATAGGAGAAACTCCCCAAATACAGGTTTTCCAAGCTTGTAGCATCATGCCCAAGAAGACTAGAGGTTGTAATCGCTGCCAAATGTGCTTCAACAAAGTCCTGAGCAAAGGGTCTGAATACTTACGTAAATGTCGTATTTTCGTTTTTTGTTGTTGAAATTTGCAAAAAATTATAAAAACCTGTTTTTGCTTTGTCATTATGTAGTATTGTGTGTAGATTGATGAGGAGAAAAACTATTTAATCCATGTTAGAATAAGGCTGTAATGTAACAAAATTTGGAAAAAGTCAAGGGATCTGAATACTTTCCGAATGCACTGTAGCTGTCAAGCTGTTATTTTCATCCTATAGCTTACATTGGCTAGTTGTAATGGTTGGTAGGTTACTCAGAGTGAAAGATGCATTTGAAACAAAAGCCCAATGATGAGTGAGTGACACGAACTGTCCCACTTGGCAGTGTTGTGCATCATGCTATTGTTTGGTGACATCTCGCAGGTCCCCCCCATCCCCCATACCCTCCCATGTCCTGTGTGTCCCGTGCCCGTGTCCCCTTCACAGATGCTGAGCCCACATAATGGGTCACTGTCCTCAGTGGTCACAAGTTGATGCTTCAAGACAACTCAGAACCGTCAAGTTAGAATTGGTGTACGTTTTTTTTTCGTAAAACTTTCCAAGTTGGAAAATCTGAGTTTATTGGTTCCTTCACGACAACTCGGAAACCTGGGGCCTCCGAGTTGAAATTTGGGTACGTTGTTTTGCGTAGAACATCCTATTGGTTGATTCTGATACTTTTCAAGTGGGAAACTTGGAGCTCATATTTCTTCAACGATTTTCCAAATTGGATGCCGAGTTCAAGACCACTGGGAACTTGGAACTCTTCCGACATTTGATATATGACTTCGTTCAATGGTGCTTTCAAGACAACAAAGAACCTCAGAGTTAAAATTTGCATATGTTTTTTGCGTAGAGCTTCCTATTGGTTGATTCTGTTACCTTCCAAGTGGAGTAGTAGTAGTACTGTAGTAGTAGAATGTATTTGTTTCTCGCAGTCATAGACTGAATTATACAGCAATTTACAATCATAACGCAAATCATAAATAATTTTCAAATAGTAAAATCCTAATTTAGCAAATCACTTTTAAGATAATACAATATTAAAATATGCAATATACATCGAGTGAACAAATCATTAATAACACCTTCCTAATACTGAACGGACTGAAGTCAGATGTCAGAAGAGTTCCAAGTTCCCAATATTAAAATATGCAATATACACTGAGTGAACAAATCATTAATAACACCTTCCTAATATTGAGTTGCACACACATGATCCATGTCTCAGGGTTTAAAAATCCTTCTTCAGCATATTTATTTTCCTTCATCTACACTTATTGAAGTGGATTTAAAAAGTGACCATAGCTTTCATCTGGTCAGTCTAGGTCTCCGACCTGAAGATCACTGACGTCACGATTTGACCTAGTTTCTTTTCGAGTTCACAGTTGTCTTGAAAACATCAACAAATTCCAGAGTTTCTCGAGTTCCGAGTTGTCTTGAACACAGCAACTGTCTATCCAAGTCTCTCTCCGCACACAGGTTGACATTTCGAGACCTTCGACTGTAAGATTCTATCTGCGCAAAGCATAGTTCTGAGATATTGAGCATTGACGTTTTCATATCCCAGATCTCAGAACAGTTTTTTTGTGAATTATTATTTCATAAGCCAATAAGATCCTCACCTTAAAGGTACCTAAAAGTGCAGAGTTCCAAAATCCTAAGACATTTCTAAATCAGTCTTTTTGTTTTTTCTTTATGTTTAATTGTCACATACACCGGATAATTGCAGTGAAATGTGGGGGTGCAATGGCAGATATAATCTTCTGACTCAGAAATGTCAATCTGGGTTCAGCCATAATCCACTAGGCACACAGTGGTTGAATCAACGTTGTTTCCACGTCATTTCAATTAAATTACGTAGAACCAATTTGGGATTATTCTTAATTCCATTCCTTTACTTTACATTTCTGTGTATTGTGTGTGTATTGTTGTGAAATTGTTAGATATTACTTGTTAGATATTACTACACTGTTGGAGCTAGAAACACAAGCATTTCGCTACACCCACGATAACATCTGCTAAACATGTGTATGTGACCAATAAGATTTGATTTGAATAGATGTTAAGTTGACATCTGTGCCCAATGGGAAGGTTCTATCTGGCACAGAATGTTTAATCATTAAATGATGAAATAATGAGAATACTATTCCTTCTTTTTAATCACATCATCAAATATATTAATTAATGTTCATCAAACATTTGTTTAAGCGATAGTTCCCTAAAATGACAAACAGTGGTGTAGTGGAGGGTATGCGCAGGTATACGCCATATATACCCACTTATTTTTCAGGGGCATTGCGTATACTCACTTCTTAATCCCCACGATGTGTATCAAATTAGTGTAGTGGAGGTATACGTGTATCAATTAATAAGGCTGATGGAATAGATCCGAACGTTTAGCTTAAAATGTTGATAAACTATAATTTCTTCATATTTTAGGTGCAGCAATGTGCACATGGTGGTAGGCCTACGCGTGAATGTTCCAAAATGCAATTTGCGGCACAGCACATGCAAGGGGTTTCATGGACAGATATGAAAACATCCGTTAGAAATTTAGAAAGAGGGGAGATGTAAAGATGTAAAATTTGCAGATTGCATTGCAGATTGACTAGGATAATGCCAATAGATGCTAGATGCTAGACAATTGCAGATTGACTAGGATAATGCCAATAGATGCTAGACAATGAAAAAAAAGTTTTAAAAAAAACAATAGAACAGGAGAATGTACACTACAGGTCAAAGGTTTTAGAACACCTACTCCTTCTAAGGTTTTTCTTTATTTTTACTATTTTCTACATTGTAGAATAATACTGAAGACCTTACAACTATGAAATAACACACATGGAATCATGTAGTAACCAAAAAGGTGTTTAAAAATCTAAATATAGTAGCCATCCTTTGCCTTGATGACGGCTTTGCACACTTGGCATTCTCTCAACCAGCTTCACCTGGAATGCTTTTCCAACAGTCTTGAAGGAGTTCCCACATATGCTGAGCACTTGTTGGCTGCTTTTCCTTCACTCTGCGGTCCGACTCATCCCAAACCATCTCAATTTGGTTGAGGTCGGTGATTGTGGAGGCCAAGTCATCTGATGCAGCACTCCATCACTTTCATTCTTGGTAAAATAGCCCTTACATTGCCATCGAGGTGTGTTGGGTCATTGTCATGTTGAAAAACAAATGATAGTCCCACTAAGCCCAAACCAGATGGGATGGCGTATCGCTGTAGAATGCTGTGGTAGCCTTGCTGGTTAAGTGTGCCTTGAATTCTAAATCAATCACTGACACTGTCACCAGCAAAGCACCTCCACACCATAACACCTCCTCCTCCATGCTTTATGGTGGGAAATACACATGCAGAGATTATCCGTTCACCCACACCGCGTCTCACAAAGACATGGCGGTTGGAACCAAAAATCTCCAGTTTGGACACCAGACCAAAGGACAGATTTCCACCGGTCTAATGTCCATTGCTTGTGTTTCTTGGCCCAAGCAAGTCTCTTACTCTTATTGGTGTCCTTGATTCACACAGTCTCCTCTTAACAGTTGATGTTGAGATGTGTCTCTTACTTGAACTCTGTGAAGCATTTATTTAGGCTGCAATTTCTGAGGCTGGTAACTCTAATGAACTTATCCTCTGCAGCAGAGGTAACTCTGGGTCTTCCATTCCTGTGGCAGTCCTCATGGGAGCCAGTTTCATCATAGCTCTTGATTTTTTTTTTTAAATAAACTTTTCCAGATTGACTGACCTTCATGTCTTAAAATAATGATTGACTGTCTTTTCTATTTGCTTATTTGATTTGAGCTGTTCTTGCCATAATATGGACTTGGTCTTTAACCAAATAGGGCTGTCTTCTGTATATCTTATACCTTCTGTATACCTACCTTGTCACAACACAACTGATTCGCTCAAACACATAAAGAAGGAAAGAAATTCAACAAGTTAACTTTTAACAATGCACACCTGTTAATTAAAATGCATTCCAGGTGACTACCTCATGAAGCTGCTTGAGAGAATGCCAAGAGTGTGCAAAGCTGTCATCAAGGCAAAAAGTGGCTACTTTAAAGAATCTCAAATATAAAATATATTTTGATTTGTTTAACACTTTTTTGGTTTCTATAAAATTCCAAATGTGTTATTTCATTGTTTTGATGTCTTCACTATTATTCTAAAATGTCGAAAATAGTCCAAATAAATAAAAACCCCTGAATGAGTAGCTGTGTCCACACTCTTGACTGGTACTGTATGTAAATAAGGTATTTCTGTTTTTTATTTAAATTTGTAAATGTATTTTTTCATCCATTTTAGAATAAGGCTGTAAAGTAACAAAATATGGAAAAGTCAAGGGGTCTGAATACTTTCCGAATGCACTGTATATCACCTTACATACAATTATTTTTGATTGACAACCCAGAATTGTGTGATTGGATTGCTGATATAACCTTATAGCACCAAGTTAAAAGGTGTTTGCGCAGATATAACTTTCTGATTTAAAATGGTTTTATTGTCAATGTACTTTTTTTTAACCAAAATGTCAGATAGAACCTTATAGTCCCATGGTCACGATTTGTAACTGGGATATCATGTCAGAGCTAAATAGCCTATACTGGTATCAAAATATTAAATGTCTTAGAGCGAAGTCAACCCATACCGTTCAGTTTAGCAAGCTCGGCATTATATCCCTTCCCCATATCCAAACCAATACACTCCGGTAACATGTGCGAGGTTTCTATCACGTGTAGAAACATTTCTTAGCAAAGCACAGTACTTTAAAAAAAAAAAAAGCTAATGATTGACAACAGTGACAGCCAATCCGCGATATAATTCCGGGTAGCAACAAGATAAAGAAAGTCAACACGTCCAATCACAGAAAGGCAGGAGGCGTGTCACATTCCACTGTACGATATGTTTACTTCCGTCAATATTTCCAGAGGAAAGCTGCATTTCTCAATACAACAACCTAATCGCTCTCTAAGTAAGTTTAGAAGTTTGATTTGATTGTTTTATTGGGAATATATATGTTTAACTAAGAAACACAATAGTCCTCTGTCTCTATAGTCTGTTCATCGTTTTCCGGATAATCAGTTTGCGAGCTAGCTGTCATTTGCTCTGCCTTTTCTAACTCGGCTCAACCAGAGAACTATGCTTGACAGATATCCGCAGTAGTAGTCAATATTTAACAATTACTTTATCTTTATTGTACATTCGACAGTGTTGACAACTGATGTAGATTTTTTTTTTACTAGAAATCGCTAGCTACAATGTGTAATCTCTCCTCACAGCGATTTATTTTAATCGTGGCAATACAACAATACACACACAGGTACAGTAACTAACTAGCAGCTAGCTAGCTACATAAACAGCAAATATCTCCTTGCACACTCCCCAGGTGAAGGATGCCTTTCTTGGGCCAGGACTGGAGGTCGCCAGGCTGGAGCTGGATCAAGACCGAGGATGGACACTCCCCAGGTGAAGGATGCCTTTCTTGGGCCAGGACTGGAGGTCGCCAGGCTGGAGCTGGATCAAGACCGAGGATGGCTGGAAGAGGATCGAGTTCTATGGAAATGAATTGCGGGACAACAACAACGGAATAGACTTGGAAGAGTAAGTGCCGTTTACGTACGTGTCCTCATCGCTCTTAATAATTCACCTATTGGTATATACATACATACAGTACCAGTCTATTTTGGACACACGAACTCATTCAAGGGTTTTTCTTTATTTTTACTATGTTCTCCATTGTAGAATACTAGTGAAGACATCAAAACTATGAAATAACACATGGAATCATGTAGTAACCGAAAAAGTGTTTAACAAATCAAATGATATTTTAGATTCTTCAAAGTAGCCTCCCTTTGCCTTGATAACAGCTTTGCACGCTCTTGGCATTCTCTCAACCAGCTACACCTGGAATGCTTTTCCAACAGTCTTGAAGGAGTTCCCATATATGCTGAGCACCTGTTTGCTGCTTTTCCTTCACTCTGCGGTCCAACTCATCCAAAACCATTTCAATTCGGTTGAGGTCGGGTGATTGTGGAGGCCTGTTCATCTGATGCAGTGCTTTGATGCAGCACCCCTGATGCAGGGCTCTAGCATCTCAGTGCTAGAGGTGTCACTACAGACCCTGGTTTGATTCCAGGCTGTATCACAACCGGCCGTGATTGGGAGTCCAACAGGGTGGTGCAAAATTGGCCCTGCGTTGTTACTGTTTGGCCGGAGTAGGCCGTCATTGTAAATAATAATTTGTTCTACAAATGAACTTTTAACAAGGCACACATGCTAATTGGAATGGGAACTCCTTCAAGACTGTTGGAAACGCATTCCAGGTGAAGCTGTTAGAGAGAATGCCAAGAGTGTGCAAAGTAGTCATCAAGGCAAAGGTTTGAAGAATCTAAAATATATTTTGATTTGTTTAACACTTCTTTGGGGGGGGGGGTTACTACATGATTCCATATGTGTTATTTCATAGTTTTGATATCTTTCATATTCTTCTACAATGTAGAAAGTTGTCCAAATGAAGAAGAACCCTTGAATGAGTAGGTGTCCAAACTTTTGACTGGTACTGTGTGTATATATACTACTCTGCCTGTTTCTCATGAGTTGCTGTATGGTTGAGTTGATTTGTAGAACACACAAGGTATGCCACCTTCAAAAAAAATGAAAAAATGTATAATAACGTTCATACAATCATACACACGTCAGTAATATAACCATGTGAAATTAATCTAGTTCATGTAAAGTCTTATCATTCAGATCAATGACAATTGACGTTGACTCTGTTTTGATTGGTTAGTATTAAATCTAATAAAGTTGGCTATAGACTGCTTTTTGGCTCCATTGCAGATGAGAACTATACAATGAATCAACTGATGCTCACGTGCTTGAAATGATCCTCATTAAAAGCCCTGTGTCATGTAAATATCATCACAAAAACAAAACAAAAATCTCTAAGTAATAGATTGAGCTTTTTCACACTGTGGTCATATTTACATGACACCCTGCACCATCTATGATATTGTCCTGTCTTGTATTAGCTGTTATGTAGAGTCAGGCAGCACCTGGTAGCCTTTCTGTATGAAGAATCTACCATTGTCACTCCCCACACTCTATTTCACCATTTGGATATTGGGTTCCATTAAAAACAGGGTTTTGAGCAGAGATATAGTCTACCATTTATTACTGATCTAATGGCTTTCCTCACTGAAACGTGTGCAGTGGTGGGGAAAAGTAGCCAAGTGTCATACATGCACTTGAGTAAAAGTAAAGATACCTTTTAAAATGATTCAAGTGAAAGTCACCCAGTAAAATATTACTTGAGTAAAAGTATTTGGTTTTAAATAAAGTTAAGTTTCAAAAGTAAATGTAATTGCTAAAATATACTTAAGTATCAAAAGTGAAAGTATAAATCATTTCAAATTCCTTATATTAAGCAACCCAGATGGCACAATTGTCTTTATTATTTTTTAAATTTAAGGATAGCCAGGGATACACTTCAACACTCAGACAATTTACCAACGAAGCATTTGTGTTTAGTGAGTCTACCAGATCATAGGCAGTAGGGATGACCATGGATGTTCTCTTTATAAGTGTGTGAATTATAAAATGTTCCTGTCCTGCTGCTAAGCATTCAAAATGTAACGAGTACTTTTTGGTGTCAGGGAAAATGTAAGGAGTAAAACGTTCATTATTTTCTTTAGGAATGTAGTGGAGAAAAAGTTGTAAAAAATATGAATAGTAAAGTACAAATACCCCCAAAAACTACTTAAGTCCTTTACACCACCGAACGTGTGTGTGCGTGCGTGGTTAGGAAATGGGGAGACCTAGTCAGTTGTAGAACTGAGTGCATTCAGCTGAAATGTGTCTTCCGCAGCATTTAACCCGACCCCTCTGAATCGGAGAGGTGCGGGGGATCCCATAATCGATATTAGGGTTGGAAACTTTCCAGTAAATTTCAGGAATTTTTCTGGAAGTTTTCCATGGGAAGTTAAGACTGGGAATTTTGCTTAAATTCATCAAAAGGTAGCTTATAACAGTGAACCTTTTTTGTTGGATACACAAGGCAATTCTAGGTCTTGTGGCATATTTTGGTTAAACTACCCCCAATTCAATGGAATTGCAACCCTCTGCATGCACAGTGCATTCTTCCATTACATGTGCAGTGTACTCTTCCATCACATGTACAGCTGATTCTCAAGATCTTGCACACTAATGAGATGCTATTGAGCCCACGCTATTACACTGTCTGAGCCAAGGACTACATGCTTTCTGGTAAGTTTTGATTACTGTACTGGATGGGGTGAATATATTTTATGACATACATGATTTTTTGTTAACTGGTATATAGTAGCCTACAGCACAGTGTGTTTAAATAATTTCTAACTTGTTAACAATTTCTGCTAGTTAGTTTTTGCTAGCATATGGGTTTTAGCTTGCATGAGCCTGCTAACCGAGTGTAAATTCACCTGTTTCCATACATGTTTCATTTTAAAACATGTATCTTACAAAGGAGTTGTTTAATCTAACTGCTTAACTATTTATCTGTACATGGAATTGTATTTAAAAAATGTTTTAATTCATTTTTTCCCTAATCTTTACAGGAAAATGCCATGGGCACCATCTGATGTGTGGAGACATTTCAATGCAGCTAATGTAGAAGGAAAAGCTCTGTACATTTGCATAAACTGTGCCAAATCAAATGTGAAGAATGCAACAAAGATGCAGAATCATCTGGCCAAATGCATACATTTCCCTCAGCGCTCACAACAAGCAACCTCTGACAAAAGTCCCTCTACTTCTATTGGAGGTGAAAATTATGAATCAGACACCTTATCGATAGCAACAGCTCATGGTCCTGGAATCAGACGTTTTTTTTTGACTGAACGGACGAACGTAGTCAGAGAAATGCTGATGAATGTCTTGTTCGAGCTGTGTATGCAACTGGTTCATATCTGATGCTCACAGGCAATGTGTATTGGAAGAGATTTCTGAATGTTCTTTGCACAGCATACACCCCTCCAACCAGACATGCTTTATCAACTCAATGCTGGATGCAGAGTTCAGTCTTCAAGGGAAGGTCAAGCAAATCATAGAGAAAGTAGACTGTATTGCAATCATCTCTGATGGGTGGTCGAATGTTCATGGGCAAGGAATAATTAACTACATCATCTCCACCCCTCAACCAGTATTCTACAAGGGACAACAGACACACTAATCTCTACATTGCAGATGAGCTGAAGGCAGTCATCAATGACCTTGGACCACAGAATGTATTTGCACTGGTGACAGACAATGCTGCGAACATGAAGGCTGCTTGGTCTAAAGTGGAGGAGTCCTACCCTCACATCACACCCATTGGCTGTGCTGCTCATGTATTGAATCTGTTCCTGAAGGACATAATGGCACTGAAAACAGTGGATACCCAACCATTTCCTTGGCTCTCTTGTAGAGTGTATGTGGAGGGTCATCAAGTTATAGCAGCAATCTACCTCACCAAGCAAAGTGAGAAGAATAAGAGCACCACATTGAAGCTGCCCAGCAACACCCGTTGGGGTGGTGCTGTCATCATGTTTGACAGTCTCCTGGAGGGGAAGGAGTCTCCAAGAAATGGCCATATCACAGTCTGCCGATATGGACAGCCACATCAAGAGGATCCTCCTGGGTGATGTATTTTGGGAGAGAGTGGCAAGCAGCCGGAAACTCCTGAAACCTATAGCAGTAGTCATTGCACAGATTGAGGGAGACAATGCCATTTTGTCTGATGTTCAGACTCTGCTTGCAGATGTAAGAGAAGAAATCCGTACTGCCCTGCCCACATCATTGTTGCTCCAAGCAGAGGAAACTGCAGTTCTGAAATGCATCAAAAAGCGTGAAGACTTCTGCCTGAAGCCCATACACGCTGCAGCGTACATGTTGGACCCCAAGTATGCTGGCAAGAGCATCCTGTCTGGTGCAGAGATCAACAAGGCCTATGCTGTCATCACTACCGTGTCTTGCCACCTTGGCCTGGATGATGGCAAGGTTCTTGGCAGTCTGGCGAAGTACACTTCCAAGCAAGGGCTTTGGGATGGCGATGCAATATGGCAGTCGTGCAAACATATCTCATCAGCCACCTGGTGGAAGGGACTTTTTGGATCTGAGGCTCTTTCCCCTGTTGCCTCCATCCTCCAAATCCCACCAACGTCAGCCGCCTCAGAGCGCAACTGGTCCTTGTTTGGGAACACACACACCAAGGCACGCAACAGGCTGACCAATACAAGGGTTGAAAAATTGGTGGCCACCCGGGAAAATTTTAGGCTTAATGAGCCATCCTCAAGGTTGGAAAGTGACAGTGAAGATGAGGCCTCAGAGTCTGATGTTCAAGAGGTGGACATTGAGGAGGTCCAGGGAGAAGACATGGAAGCCTGAGAGGAAGAGCCAGAGCTTTAGTTTCTCTACTATCATTTTACAGATGTATGTTGAAAATGTTTTTGGGAGATGCGATGGATCATTGGGGATCATTCAATATTCCCTTTCTTTTGTTGTTCAGTGAAATCCTCCCTTGTGGAGAGTCAACTAATTTAATTAAAGTTCAATTCGTAACTAAATTGTTTAAAAAATATATATATATTGGAAGGATTTAATCATTTGCAATCATGTCTACTTATGATAAGGTAAAAGGTTCGGTTACTGGCCCAACGCTCTAACCACCTCCACCTTCCCTTCTCACAGTACAACAGTTGACAATAAACATCCTACAAATACCTCACAGAAAAACAGACGATGACATTGCATCACACAATAACCGATTACATTATTTCCTCTCAGTGACTATCCTCCAAAAAACATCCAGACTCAAAGGTCAATGACATCATACAGTACCTGCACAGTAGCCATTGACTGCTAAACAAACACTCCCACAGACAGACATCATTATGCCTGCTATTGTACTGATCCAAGGTCAACACAGTAGTTCAGCTCTCTCAGCCATTTAGAGTGCTGGGGATTCGATCCAGCAACCTTTCGGTTACTGGCCCAACGCTCTAACCACCTTCCCAGTTAGTCTTTCACTGTGTGTTGTTAAACTGTCATTACATATTTGTTTAACCCAAGGTATAGCGGGTCATGGACCCATGATCTAATTTTTTAAATTTATTTAACCTTTTATTTAACTAGGCAAGTTAGTTAAGAACAAATTCTTATTTACAATGACGGCCTACCCCGGCCAAACCCGGACGACGCTGGGCCAATTGTGCACCGCCCTATGGGACTCCCAATCACAGCCGGTTGGAAATGAACCAGGGTCTGTAGTGACGCCTCTAGCACTGAGATGCAGTGCCTTAGACCACTGCACCACTCAGGAACCCATTCATGACAGAAGTCACAGAACAGAACCTAGGAAAGACTGCTCTCTTCTTTCCCGTCAGCTGATGCTTTTATTTAATGGTCTACTGTTAATTTTGAATGTCTGTTAATGGCTCCGGGGACATGGAATATTATAAAATGAAACACAGCTGAATAAATATGAACGGCACTTAAACATTTTTTTTTATAGCTTTATTTATATGTTCAACCCCTGTTCTATTTGATCGTCTTGCTGAAGGGAATAAGGGATTATTTTGACTGAAGCCTTTGAAGCTTATATTTCATTAGTGCATGTCAGTAATTTATTTGCAAATTATTATCAAATCAAAGTTTATTGGTCGCGTACACAGATTTGCAGATGTTATCGCAGGTGCAAAAAATGTGTGTGTTTCTAGCTCCAACAGTACAGTAATACCTAGCAATAAAAAAACAATACACACACAATCCAGAAAAATTCCAATCAAAATACAAACATTTAGAAACTGCAGGGATATTAAAACTAAATCACCTCCATTTAGGCCGATAACTATTCTGCTGTATAATGAAACAGATGATTTACCTTGACATATCCTTATGGGTTATATGGCTGTTATACCTTATTGTATTTCTGTTTTTATTTTTAGTTAATCAATTTAGTTCAGTTTCCCAGAACGTTTTTCAGTGAGACTGAAATAGAACTTGTGAAATTGTATGGTGGATATTGCACTCTGTCATGGTTCTCTGTCATAGTTGCTGTGCTGGAGTCTTTCCCAGCAGGCTTTGCTGAAGGCTTTGACTCTGGTGATAAGGATCACGGGACATGACCCTCTCCACCTGTACTTATCCACCATGTTAAATGCACCAGCTATTACTCCTTTACTGGTGAAACTTCACAACGTTCACGTTGATGCATACCTTTTATGCTCAGGATAAACAAAGGGAATTGGTGGTAGTAGATTTTTCTTGTAGTCTATCTATATGGAATCGCATGATATAACAAATGCATCCCAGTTAGCGTTGAGATCAGTTGGACTGAGAGAGTAACTTTGCCAGTGACCCTAGGAGGAAGTGTTCATGTTCTCAGACCATGAAACAGGAAACATCTGTCGGAAGTGCTGTTTTAGATTATAAAAGAGGCACAGTAAACTTGTGAAATACTGTCAAGAGATTAGGGTAAATCACGGTAGGACGGATCCAGTCAGCCATAACCTGTTCTTATTTCCATGCTAAGAGAGACCTCATTCAGGAAGTGATTTCCATTCCATGGTTAGCGCCTGTCATCACCAGGGCATCATGGCAAGGCAATTTAATGATAGGGTTGTTGAAGCCAGACAGAGTAAAGTGAGTCAGTCACCTAATAAAACAGATCCAACTGGTGAAGATGTGCCGTAGGATGAAGGTAAACTGAGTAGGAAAGATCTGCAGGTGTGTGTGTTATCATCAGTGTGGGTTAAGGACCGAGTGTTTTCAAACCGATGTTTCTGGTTCCTGTTGCTCCCACAGCCTGTCAGACAATAAGTGTGAATACTGATAATAGTTGTTTGTGACTGATTGTCTGAGGGAACTGACTCCATACCCGCTAGCCGGAGGAGGATACCCAGGCACACGCATAGAATACAAACATGTCTAGTTTCTCTCAGGTTCCGTCCCCAGCTATGCAACCTGTGGAGAATTGTATTGTGAGATAGACATGACTGGCAGATTTGTAAGTCAGTAGGGGAGAGTGGGGTATTTGGAGCCATTTTTTTTTTTTTTTTTTTTATACATTCATCTCATCACTACATCAAGAGAAATATAGTATTCTTTCTAACAAAGATATCTACATATATTTCAGGATGTTGTGGATCCCTGGAAATAATCTTTGTTAATGTAAACATAGCTTGTCTAAAAAAAAAAGAAGGGGTCTCATCTCTTGGCACAACATACCCTGGGTGTGGGGTAGCCTAAATTGAGTATAGGGATAGTATAAGTTAAGGTAAAAATGTTCCACATCTGTACTGAATGAAATATTAACACCCTCTATCTCACATCTGTTCTGACATGTGGTTCAATTTAACATTCACTAGCAAACCTATTGAATAAAGTTGCCAGGAATTCTCCTACCTTCCTCCTCTCTGTCAGGTTTTGTGGCTGATTCATATTTATGGAATGCTATAATTGGGTGCATGGGTTTGACCCTGTATTGTATTGCCATATAAAGAGATGCAGAAGGATGTACTATGCAGGGAGTCCTTGTGTTCATCAAATCAGCATGGCGTTTTATGTTATAGCAGTGGCTACAAACAAGTCACTTTTGTCTGTCTCTTGTCTGTTAAAATAGTGTTTTGGGCAGGCTTTGATTTGTCTCAGCAGGAGTGCTGGCTTGTTATCTGCAGGAAACATGTTCTGTTATGTCCTGTGGACTGTGGTGGTAGTGAATGATGAGGCTTTTAGACCAGGGGTTTTCCCATTCAGGGCTAGCTCTGTCTAACGCCTGTGGTGCTCCAGTCTGGTGCTCCAGTCTAGACAAACAAAACAGATTTGGAAAAATAATAATCTTCTATTTTGACGTGGCAGAGTATTAAATCTGATTGTTATGATTTGCTACACATTTTTTAATGTGGTGATGCGGTCGCTATTTATCTCAGATGGTTATAATAGTATAGGCTAGTCGCTGAGTACCTTTTTTTTTATGGTGTCATCAAATCTAGAGTTGGCCATATAGTACCTCACAGTACAACAGTTGACAATAAACATCCTACAAATACCTCACAGAAAAACAGACGATGACATTGCATCACACAATAACCGATTACATTATTTCCTCTCAGTGACTATCCTCCAAAAAACATCCAGACTCAAAGGCCAATGACATCATACAGTACCTGCACAGTAGCCATTGACTGCTAAACAAACACTCCCACAGACAGACATCATTATGCCTGCTATTGTACTGATCCCAGGTCAACACAGTAGTTCAGCTCTCTCAGCCATTTAGCTGATGCCATGTAAAAGGTAAACATCGACTGTCAAAGACCCACATTGACTGTACAGAGTATATTTCGAGTAGTTTGAGAGCCAACATTGCTCTGTTCCTCTTGTCTGAGGGTTTTTGTTTTTCCTTCTCTGTCCAGGCATGCTGCAGTGAGAAACCTCTGTAAAATGTTAGGTTATTGCATTCCTGACCTCTAATTCCCTGTTACTGATTGGTGTGTGTGTGTGCACGGTCGTGCGTGAATGCATTAAGCAGTGGGACCAGTGCATAAAACGGCCTGAATTAGCCTCCAGCCTAGATAAGCTGCATGTGTCAAAAAACGTTGATCCCCACCAATGATTTGCTTAATCTCCAGCCCCCTACCTGTGGTCAGTCTGTGTGGATCTGAGACAGGCTGGAGGGAGAGTCTCAGAGCTCTGCTCCTGAGATGGTCACGTGATAAGGCTGAGCACATGGATTACTAATGCATGGGGAACATCAGTGGACCACTCACTTTGATCTAGCAGCCAGTCCTCATTAAACCTTCTGATTGTCTGTGTAGA
Source organism: Salvelinus namaycush (assembly GCF_016432855.1). Lineage (NCBI taxonomy): Eukaryota > Metazoa > Chordata > Actinopteri > Salmoniformes > Salmonidae > Salvelinus > Salvelinus namaycush. Next base: position 19,220,215 of record NC_052330.1, on the reverse strand, counting down.
GAGAACGCGACACCCATAGAGATCAGAGCAAGGTAATGGTTAATGATGTTCCAGATAACACTAGCAACAACATGGACTAGGGGTTAAAGAGGTAGTTCACCCAAATTACTATAAACTCATTTTATGGAGAACCTGTGTTGACTATTTAATCTGGGAAATAGTTTTTACAGTCTTTAAAATATATTTCAAAAATCCGACTGATATAGCCAATACATTTCCCTGTGTTACAGGTATGCTGTTGGGCTGAGGATGAAAGCCTGTTGCCAAATACTTTCACTGGACTTCATTACATTTCAAATAATGAAAGCTCTGCTGATACAAAGAGGGCAAACCAATCTCTGTCAAGGGCAAGACCAGAAGTTTTATTTATTTAACCTATTTATTTTCAGTTTATTCCTTTGGCCTTCGTGGCAGTGCAGGAAGTTTATCATATGGTCTGAGTTGGGCTAAAAAGTACATTAATAATTAGTGTTTTAGTATACTGGAGCCCTCAGAGATACTGGCCTTGAGTCATACTTTCACAAACCTGTTTGAAGATGTAATCTGAAATTTGCCAGCGTACTGAACCGTCCCCTAAGGATAGCCCCAACAGAAGTATCACTATGAATTGTAGCCATGAATGCAAAACAAGACATACTCTGCCACTCCACCCTACAGGCAGCCGTGTAGCCACGGGGGCACACGGAACATAGACTTAAAACGGGACTGTTGATAGTTGCGGTATAATCTGGATTTTGAGATTAGCTGCCTGTGATGGGAAGTTGATTTCCTGCTAGATATCTTATGCTTGCCTCAATGATACAATGACAGTGATGCAACCTCATGGATACAAGCTGCTATCTGTGACCTATTGGCATACAGTCATATACACACCCTGGCATCAATGTAAGTCAGAGATTTTCGGAAATCTGAAGTTAGTGTTTATCCGAAAGTGGTTTCCTAGATAAAGAGATTAGCAGATCTTGTCCAGCATTAGAGTTGATGTTATGGTCAGAAAATAGTCCCTGACCTTCTCCATGAGTCTCTGAGAAACAAGAGGTCAGCCAGGTCAGATCAGGGCTGTGCCAGTCTTAATCACCTCAGAGGGGTAGTCAGGCAGTCATCTGGGCATGGCCAGGCTGTGGCCTTCTGCAGCGTGGACAGCCACTTAGTTTGTTACATAAATACACTGACGTCCACCATGCCAACTCTCATAAACAATGCTATTAACTCACTCCTTTCATGTCTACCATGTCTTTCTGAAACAGGCTCTGCGATGAAAACAAAGAGAATCTGTTTACTGGAAATGTGTGCGAGGTAGTTGCCAAAAAGAGGAAAAAAGACTTCTACAACAACAACACCAAATCACAGTGTGAGTAGCACTGACCGCAGCCATCTTATTCCCATTTAAAGGTCTTTGGGGGGAAATGGCCAACCACAAGAGCTATTAGGAATGCTAGCCAGCTAGCATGAGGTTTGGCAACTGTGGTTTAACAAAACAGTTCTGATAAATAGCAAAGTAAATCTCTCTCTTTGACTCTGTTTTCTTTTCTCTCTTTTCCCAGTTTTTTACCAGGAGAAGTGGATCTATGTTCAGAAGGAGAGCACAAGAGAGGTGAGGAAAGTTTAGGTCAACTGCACCATATAACTATGCGACCCAAGACCTGGAATGTGGATACGCTGTTTATGCAAAATTTAATGGACAGTAAATAATACTGAGAATGTCCACTAGATTTTGTTTATTGCCCATTCTACTCTTTACCATACATGGTATGTGTTTTGGTAATTAAGTTTGTGTGTTATTACCTTAGAGACATGGATACTGCACGCTAGGGGAAGCCTTCAACCGTCTAGATTTTTCCAGTGCCACTCAGGACATCCAGAGATTTACCTATGTGGCAAAAGTAAGCTGCTGGCTAACTATCTGAATTATAAGCATGATTTAGCTTGATCACTAAAACTGCATGTATCAATTCTACTGGATATGTGTTGATACTAGTCCTTGGTATGTGTCCTGTCCTCTCACTCTTTTACTTCGCTCTCTCTCACCCTCTCTCTCCCTCTGTGCAGCTCCTCCAGCTCATAGCCAGGTCTCAGCTGCCATCCCTCAGTGGAGCAGCTCAGAAGAACTACTTCAACGTGCTGGAGAAGATCGTACGGAAGGGTGAGAGAGACAGAGAGGGATATGTCCTCATCATGCTGTACCTCCCTGGTCTGTACTCGATGGCCTGTCAGAATAACAGTGTAACCACAGCACATTACCTAATGGCACAGCCCCTGGTTTTAGCTCTGAGCCATACTTACATTAGTGTTGGCACAGCTCCCTGGTTGGAGAAGTGAAATGCAGCCTCATGCTTTCTCTGAGAACAACACGTCTCTGTCCTCAATTCTATGCCCTCAAACTGACAGTCTAATACTGGGTTTCTTGGTATTGTTTGGTCTCGTCAGTGTGGCAGTAGAACCGGTCCCACTGCTGCTGTGTCAGAGTGATTGTCCCGCCACTAAACCACACAGCTGTAGTGCCCCGTCATTACTGAGCTGCTGTTGCCGGGCGGATCAAAGGAGCCATCAGATCTAAGCTTTAGGTCACACAACCACACGCCTCAGGAAGGAAAACATGAATTAGCTGCAGTATATAAAGACCTATTTTGCTTTGGCTTCATGCATTCCTTGAGAGTACAGTACGTTCTTCAAATGGTGGTTTTGCTTTGGGAGTAATGGTAAAATGCTTCGACTTTTGATAAAGATTTTCCTGTACAGGTTTTTTTATTTTTTTTACATTTTTTACATGTTATTGAATTTTTGACTACGTTTCTTCTATTACAAAAAACATAAAATGTATCTCTCGAGAGACCTGGTATGAACGACAGTGAATGTTGACGTAGTTATAGGGTGTTTTTTTACACTGTTTTAACGTCTTTGTTCTTTCTTTGTGTCCAGTTCTGGAGGACCATCATAACCCTCGCCTTATCAAGGAGCTGCTGCAGGACCTGAGCTCCACCCTGTGCATCCTGACCCGGGGCATGGGCAAGTCTGTCCTGGTGGGCAACATCAACATCTGGGTCTGCAGGCTGGAGACCATCCTCAACTGGCAGCAGCAGCTCAACAACCTGCAGATACCCAAGGTAGAGTATGAGGGGGGGGTCCTTTTTAAACGGCTGATTATGGGCCTAAAAGCCCTCACACCTAATAGTTCAGCCATGGCTCTATAAGGGAAAGCTACTGCTGACCTGGGTACTGACCTGGGTACAGTCCCCACATGCTTTGAGAGACTAGTCAAGGATCATATCGCCTCCACCTTACCTGCCACCCTAGACCCACTTCAATTTGCTTACCGCCCCAATAGATCCACAGACGATGCAATCGTCATCACTCTGCACACTGCACTATCCCATCTGGACAAGAGGAATACCTATGTAAGAATGCTGTTTTATTGACTATAGCTCAGCATTCAACACCATAGTACCCTCCAAGCCACCATAGTACCCTCCAATGTAAGAATGCTGTTTATTGACTATAGCTCAGCATTCAACACCATAGTACCCTCCATCATTAAGCTTGAGGCCCTGGGTCTGAACCCCGCCCTGTGCAACTGGGTCCTGGACTCCCTGACGGGTCGCCCCCAGGTGGTGAAGGTAGGAAACATCACCTCCACTCCACTGATCCTCAACACTGGGGCCTCACAAGGGTTCGTGCTCAGCCCCCTCCTGTACTCCCTGTTCACCCATGACTGCGTGGCCAAGCACGCATCCAACTCGATCATCAAGTTTGCAGACGACACAACAGTAGTGGGCTTGATTACCAACGATAACGAAACAGCCTACAGGGAGGAGGTGAGGGCTCTGGGAGTGTGGTGCCTGGAAAACAACCTCTCACTCAACGTCAACAAAACAAAGAAGATGATCGGGTGGTGCGGTCTGCCCAACGCATTACCGGGGGCAAACTACGCAACCTCCAGGACACCTACAGCACCCGATGTCACAGGAAGGCCAAAAAGATAATCAAGGACATCAACCACCCGAGCCACTGCCTGTTCACCCCGCTATCATCCAGAAGGCGAGGTCAGTACAGATGCATCAAAGCTGGGACCGGGAGACTGAAAAACAGCTCCTATCTCAAGGCCATCAGACTGTTAAACAGCCATCACTAGCACATTAGAGACTGCTGCCTATAGGCATAGACTAGGAATCACTGGCCACTTTAAGGAATGGAACACTAGTCACTTAGTAATGTTTACATATCTTGCATTACTCATCTCATATGTATATATTGTATTCTATACTATTCTATGGTATCTTAGTCACTTAAAATTTACATATCTGGCATTACTCATCTCATATGTATATACTGTTTTCTATACTATTCTACAGTATCTTAGTCCGTTCCACCTTGAAATCGCTCGTCCATATGTATATAGTCTTAATTCATTCCTACTTAGTGTGTATTGGGTATATGTTGTGTAATTTGTTAGATATTACTTGTTATATATTACTGCACTGTCGGAGCTAGAAGCAAAAGCATTTCGCTACACCCGCAATAACATCTGCTAATCACGTGTGTGACCAATAACATCTGCTAATCACGTGTGTGACCAATAACATTTGATATGATTTGGCACGGTGACCGTGTTCAGTCATCGGGTCCTCTGTGTTGTATTGTGTAGTGGAATGCTGCATCCCCAGCCAGCCTGGGATAACTTTAACTAAGTGTCAATCTGGTTCTGCTTTAGCCAACCCTTGTGCTGATGTTTGGCTGAATCCGAATCAGGCTGGCTAGGCTTCAGAGATAGACTGGTTAATTTTCTGTCTCATTATCAAGGTGGTTAATGTGTTTGCTTTGTTTAAAGTTGTAACTTCTGTACTTAGACATGTGTGCCGTCTGTTTAGTTTCAAGAGACAAGAGACCTCTTGCTTGGAGGATAATTGGCCTGGTAGTTATGCGACAGTCTTGCCATAGTTTCAACATATGTATATTCCCCCCCCCCCCCCAGCAACTGTCCAATGGGATGACGCTGCGTGACCTGCCGCTAGACATGCAGAACAACATCCTGTACAAGTTCTCTGACGCCTGTGACATCATCAACCTGGGACAGGCCACGCCCACCCTTCACATGCTCAGTGAGGGCCGGCACCTGTGGAAGAAGCTGTGCCAGTTTCACTTTGCAGAGAAACAGGTAGAAGTCACTGGGTATCTAAACATGGCATTCAATGTAATCAGTGTCACAAACTGCTTGAATACAGGGTCATGTTCAGTGAGTAGTACACAGTGACCACCAGAGTGCAGTGTTGCCACATTTAATATAAGGGAGGCATTCTACATAAGGTCTATGGAGTTGAATGAAATGGTGGTCATTTAGAAAATAACTCAGGAATTACCCTTCGGAGTTACCTTAGCATCTCTTTCTTTCCTTTCCCCCTGGTGTCAACCGTGTTTTCTCGTCGTGTGTGTAGTTCTGCAGGCATCTGATCTTGTCAGAGAGGGGACATGTGGACTGGAAGGTCATGTACTTCACCCTACAGAAATACTACCCCAAGAGAGAGCAGTACGGAGACACACTGCACTTTTGCAGACACTGTAGCATCCTCTTCTGGAAGGTAAGAACAAGAAGACACACTAGACAATATGACAGCATCTCAAATGGCACCCTATTCCCTACATAGTGCACTACTTTTGACCTGGGCCCATAGGGAATAGGGTGCCATTTCGGACACGTTTTATGTGTTCCATAGCTGCATGTCAGGGGGGACTCCCATAATACATATGCCTATTTTTAGGTTGATATTAATAATAGATTTATTAAGCATTATTCCAAGTTTGCAATGTGCTTAGCAAGAAAGAAAAGTAAACTAAAATGTAAAATAAAGTTTCAAAGTGGAGAGTGAGTTTGAGTCCTAGCCAGGAGAAATCTTTGTATGTGATGTCATAGTGACCTTTGGCTGTGTTTATGGAGTTTGAGGTCAGCTCAGGACTGGGATTTGCCCATTAATAGACGGTAACGTATTTGCGTCAATTCACAAATGTTTCTGCCGAAAGAGGGAAATGCCCTGACTTTCTGTGTTAATACGCCTCACTTGTGATACGGTTTTGGAAACATTTGGAACTTGACTTTCATATCAGCGAGAGAAAAAAAATTCAAATCCAAAAGATACACTTACTGTATGCAGTTTTAGCGCAGTTGCACACGACTGTGTTGTGAATAATGCATGCTTCCAGAAAGACACTTCCTCCCCTTTCCAATGGAAATGTGAGCGCAAGGATGTCGGCTGGAGGCTGTTATTGTGCTAAAACTGCGTACAGTAAGTATCTTTTGTATTTGAAAGATTCTTTCTCGCTGATATGAAAGTAAAGTTTCCAAACCCGTATCGCCAGCAAGGATTATTAATGTGTCTGGGTCTTTCTATGAACAATAGGGACAATGTGTGACACTGGGATCAACATTTCAAAATCGTATGAAACAAAAATCTAAAGGATTTTCATGTAGTTTCATGTGTTCTTAGAGGAATAAAAGTGAATATATGCAAATTGGCCCATAACTCCACCTATACAACAACATATCAATCCATCAAATGTATTTATAAAGCCCTTTTTACATCAGCAGATGTCACAAAGTGCTATACAGAAACCCAGCCTAAAACCCCAAACAGCAAGCAATGCAGATGTAGAAGCACGGTGGCTAGGAAAAACTCCCTAGAAAGACAGGAACCTAGGAAGAAACCTAGAGAGGAACCAGTCTCTGAGGGGTGGCCAGTCAGTCCTCTTCTGGCTGTGCCAGGTGGAGATTATAAGAGTACATGGCCATTTTAAGGCCAGATTGTTCTTCAAGATGTTCAAAGCGTTCATAAATGACCAGCAGGGTCAAATAATAATCAGTGGTTGTAGGTGCAACAGGTCAGCACCTCCAAGAGTAAATGTCAGTTGGCTTTTCATAGCCGAGCATTCAGAGGTCAAGACAGCCAGTCCAAGGTAGCACGTCCAGTGAACAGCTCAGTGTTCCCTAACCGCAGGCAGAACTGTTGAAACTGGAGCAGCAGTATGACCAGGTGGACTGGGGACAGCCAAGAGTCATCAGGCCAGGTAGTTCTGAGGCAGGATCCTGGTGCTCCGATCTCTCCTGGGGGAGAGGGAGAGCGAGAGAGAATTTGAGGGAGCATACTTAAATTCACATAGGACACCAGATGTGCCCGGAGAATTACACCAGATATAACAGACTGACCCTAGGCCCCCCAGCACGTGGACTATTGCAGCATAGATACTGGAGACAGAGACTGGTGGGTCGGGGGACACTGTGGCCCCGTCCGACGATACCCCCGGACAGGCCGACCAGGCAGGATATAACCCCACCCACTTTTCCAAAGCACCGCCCCCACACCACTAGAGGGATAGCAACAGCCCACCAACTTACTACCCTGAGACGAGGCTGAGTATAGCCCACGAAGATCTCCTCCACCGCACGAGCCTGAGGGGGCGGAAACCCGGACAGCAAGATCACGTCTGTGACTCAACCCACTCAAGTGACGCACCCCTCCTAGGGACGGCATGGAAGAGCACCAGTAAGCCAGTGACTCAGCCCCTGTAATAGGGTCCGAGGCAGAGAATCCCAGTGGAGAGAGGGGAGCCGGCCAGGCAGGTTGGATTCAACTAGTCTTTCCATAGAAATTCTTCCAGAAAAAATTCAACTAGTCAAGGGCCCTGACATGCTCAGATGGGTCCACCTCTATGTGCTTACCAATTTTATTTTATTTTTTTTAATTAAGTTGAAATGCAATCTCCCCCTTCACTGATTTGCTGCTTATTTGATCTGTTGCAAATGTGTTGCAAATGTGTCTGTTGCAAAAGTGCCTTGCCGTTCACCTTCGCACCCCTGGGCCAGACTACACTCAATCATAGGACCTACTGAAGAGATGAGTCTTCAGTAATGACTTAAAGGTTGAGACCGAGTCTCTCACATAAAAATGGAGCTCTACATCCTTTAAGCAGGGTTCATACAGATATTGGCTAGTCAAATTCAAGGACTTTCAGAGACATTTTCAAGAACTTAATGGTACTTTTTTAAAGAACCTCAATGTCATACAATTGTTTAATGTTTATATAACTGTACATATAGGTCCTAATATAACCCTCCCCCACACACAATAAAAAGCATGCAAAAAGTGTCCAAAAAAAGTAGGCCATTACTACTTTTAAGAATAATTATTTCTTTGAGTTTTTGGGCCTTGCCAATGCATTGATATTCAAAATATTTTTACATAACAGAATGTGAGAATGTGGACATTTCCTTACTAAATAGATTGGATGCATGCATGGAGATATGTATGTGGCAGATGTAGGCACACGCAATAAAGTCATGAATAGCGGAAGCATTCATCTCACCATTGCTGTTTTTATCATGCGTAAGTGACTGAAAACCAGGTCTCTTTTACAGTGTAGTTTTTTTAGTAGACTCTCTTATCCAGAACGACTTACCGGCGCAATTCGATTTTAATTGCATAATTTTCACTTAGTCAGCTCTGGGATTCAAACCTGCAACCTTTTGGTAACTGGTCCAACGCTCTTAACTGCTAGGCTACCTGCTGCCCTTTTTCTTTTTTTCCCTTTTTTTTCTGGAAGAATTTCTATGGAAAGACTAGTTGAATCCAACATCAGATGTTGTCGTCCTAATAAAAGTAAGAAAATGTAGGCACTCACTACTGTAAGTCACTCTGGATAAAAGTGTCTGCTAAATGACTCAAATGTAAGTATTAATCATGGGTAGTTACAAGGGAGCAGGAGAACTTATAAATTGGCTACAATAATTCCAATAACTTTTCAAGCACAAAATTGAGGATTTTTTTTTTTTTTTTCCCAAGGTAGGCCTATTCCAGTACTTGAATTTATGAGCAACAAATTCAAGTTCAAGTAGGCTACTTCAAGCCCCTTGTATTGTTTTTAAAATTGCAGTTCTAACATGGAAAACAAAATGTATTTGACATGTTATTTCATTACCAGATCTTAATATGATCTGGTAATGAAATAACATATCAAATACATTATTGTGAATAAGCCCACTAGGTTATGTAATTTGTTGTCATTATATCCAGAATAATTAATAGGAATAGCGTTGGTATTGCACAATAGTCTATTCTACACAATTGCACACAGTAGACTCTGTGTCCAAGCCGAGGAAGAAAAATATATGAAAACACGAACTCATTGCCTTTTTGCTTTCTCTGTTAAATCTAACGAGACCCTGCTGTAAATCAAGCAGACATTGATAGATGGTAAACATCAATTCACTAAGGATATTAGATCCAACTGTCTTCACCGGCGTAACCAATGAGACGCCAAAATATTCTGGACATTCCTTGCAAACACCTTTTTTACAGCACTTGGGCTGTTGTTGCATCGCATGCGCCATCACAGCTGTTTGTCACCTGACTGTTATTCGGAAAATTCCTTCCTGGATCAGTAGATGTGTGAAATTATCACAGCGTAACTGATCAGCTGGACACCAAATGAGCATCTAACAAGTATTATGCAGAATTATTGAAGAAGCATGTTAATGATCGTATCGATTTTAAGTATAAAGGTAAGGTGACTCTTTTTGTTAGAAGCATTTGATTTTGCAATGCATACATTATTTTCAATTTGTGTGCCCATAAACTGTTTTCCCCCCTTAACATAAGGAGACACTAAATCTTACGTAGTTTCACATTTCTGAGATCTCTATACAAAAAACTCTGACAGCTAGGTCCAGGATTTTTACAGGGTTCAAGTACAATGTCTAATTTAACTGATTTAATGATTAACATATGATATAACGACAGCTTACACTGCCATAAATGCAAGGAAAGAAGTAAGTTGTCACACGATTTTGGACAAATCCGTCAAGACACCAACCATGATTAAGGGTTAAACATAGGTTGGCTATATAGCTATGACCCCCCCCCCCACCCTATATCTTAATGTAATGACATGAGAGAGAAAAACATATCCTCACTGGTACCCTAGTTTATAGAAAGACCCTTCTAAGCGTTAAAACGGAGCGTCGGGATTGTAGTCCACATGGAGCCAGCTGTGGTCCATATACATTCACATTAGAACCCTAGGGATGGCTGTATGCCCCCGTTGGGTTCTCGACAGCTGGACAGGGATGTACTGTGAGGAAAATGTACAGCCAAAACAATCTTTATCAGTAATGTGTAGTCACAACCACCCCCAAAAAGATTCAACATAGTCTCTCTGTGTATTGAGACTTTTGTTTATGCACTTCAAATAAATTCTCAACTTATGCTATTAGAAGTGATTCATCATTTAGGTGGAGAAAACCAGCCTTTATTCCAGAACCAACAAACTGCTTAACTGCCCCTCTCCTTTTTGCTAGCAGCATGTAACTCTAGCACATTCCTCTCACCTCAGCCCTTAGTAATTTTCATGATTTGTTTTTTTAATTCATTTTTTTGAAGTCATTCGAAAGCCAGATGCTTTAGGCTTAATTATAGTGAAGCAAGTCAATTCTGGTCTTCATATATACTGAACAAAAATATAAACGCAACATGTAAAGTGTTTGTCCCATGATTCATGAGCTAAAATATAAGGTCCCAGCAATGTTCTATATGCACAACATATTATTTCTCTCAAGTTCTGTGCCCAAATTTGTTTATCCCTGTTAGTGAGCATTTTTCCATTGCCAAGATAATCCATCCACCTGACAGGTGTGGCATATCAAGAAGCTGATTTAAACAGCATGGTCATTACACAGGTGCACCTTGTGCTGGGGACAATAAAAGGCCACTCTAAAATGTGCAGTTTTGTCACACAACACAATGCCACAGATGTCTCCAGCTTTGAGGGAGTGTGCAATTGGGATGCTGACTGCAGGAATATCCACCAGAGCTATTGCATGGGAATTTAATGTTAATTTATCTACCATAAGCTGCCTCCAACGTCGTTTTAGAGGTTTTGGCAATACGTCCAACTGGCCCCACAACCGAAGACCACGTGTAACCACGCCAGCCCAGACCTCCACATCCAGCTTCTTCACCTGCGGGATCATCTGAGATGGGAGGTTGGGGGTTCTGAGGAGTGTTTCTGTCTGTGATAAAGCACTTTTTGGGGGGAGAAACTCAATTCTGATTGGCAGGGAGAAACTGGGGGGAGGGAGAAATTGGGGGGAGAAACTCAATTCTGATTCATGTGAAATCCATAGATTTCACATTCATTTATTTAAATGTATTTCCTTATATGAACTGTAACTCAGTAAAATCATTCATTGTTTCATGTTGCGTTTATTTTTGTTCTGTATATTTTGTTATTTTATTAGTAAATCTAGCTCTTTTTGCCATTAGTGATTCAACTCTACCATTTAAATCGTGATGTAGAGCCACCTTGAGAAAGTTGCTCTACGTCATCTCAAGAGAGGGTTTTGGTATGAAATACACCCCCTTCTAGATGTGCTGGGTGGTACCAACTCAAGGCTCACTATAAAAGTAGGTGAACGCGTGCCATATTTTGCAATAGTCTTGGTAAGTGGAGTGTGACAATATATTTTGCATGATGCTTCCGTGACTACTGATGTTACACAAAATTCAAAAGGCAGTAATGCACATTTCTACAGATGACCAAATTCAGTGTTTTAGAATTTGGTCATCATGCACATGTGATTTTACAAAGAAAGCCTACATGTTTTTCTATGAGGATTATAGGTTTATATTCATAGCTCCATCCATCGCAACAAAAAATAGATGCCAATGGTGGTGATGTCAACTCATTGTATTTTTTTCCCAACTGCTATGACTGATTGGTGGCATGGTCTGCGAAGACACTTGGCTCATAGTTTAATGGTTGGGTGTTCTAATCACACAGGGCAGATATCCTTTATTTACAAGATTCGTCCTGTACCCACGCATTTTTTCATTCTGAAAAGTGAAAGCATCCCTGTGAGAGGGGTTGCCCTTGGGTACTGTATAAAAACCTACAACTACTACAAGACCAATCTGAGTTCATTTGACAATTGGAAAAAGAGCTACTGTGTAAATACTGCAATGCGGGTTGGATTGAATTGAGTCCCTAATTTTCATTTTCAAGGTGATTGCACTTTTCTTCCCAAAACAATACCGCAATAAATGTGAGTCCACATTTCAAATACTGTTTTTGCGACCCATGAGGGATTTTAATTTACACCGCAAGTGGCAATAGATGTCAGGAACTCTGCGCCTTACCACTGTGAGATAAATATCCAGAGATATTTGTTTACGGTGCACATAATTTTCTTGTCAGAGTGTGCCAGTGGACTGGTAAGTATGCTTTAGTGAGAAAATGTGGGGATCAGGTACAACTATGTTTACCTACCCACCCAGAACTTCTCACCTGAATGTTTGGGGTGGGAAAATGCTGAAATTGGGGTTGAGTTACCCTTTTTAAAAACCTTCTCAGTTGAACCCAGAACATGAATAATTTAAGTTTTCTACAGTATAAATGGACTATTCCCTGGGGATCTACAGGTTTAGCATGTTGGTTGGGCTTTAGTTGGCTTTAATTTGCTAACGTTAATGCTTATGACTGTGCTAATCCCGAACCTAAGGAGGAAACTGTAATCTGTGAAACCAGACAAATTATTCACATGCGGCTCAAAGATCAATGAATGAACTGACTAACCCTCATTGACAGATTTTACCTATTTTCTTTATAAGAAACCGACCACCCATTGCATTCAAAAGCATGGGTTATAGCAAGGTTATTGTTAATGACTATTATGAATATTTGTTTCACCTTTATAGCCCCACTTATGATGCTCATGAATAGAAGGACTAGTCACACCATTGCTATTAAGACTCAAATGTGTGATCAGACTGAGCACATATGAGTACATCACCTTGCCAGCTCCTCTCACCACTAACTAGTGTTATGATGCAGTACTAGACTCTAAACAACCTGAGTATTGTTCTGGGCTCCTGCAAGTACTGTAACTCCCCTAAATTTAGAGCAATGTGCCTTCCTTTTCCCCTCTCTCCTCTGGCATTGTAGATTGACCCCTCTTTCCTCTCAGTGCCAACCAAGGCTTTGTTAGAACCAGACAGCCTCCCATCCTTCTGTTTCTAATCTTTTAACCTTTCTGCATCCCTCTCCATCCCTCTCTTGTTCCTTACTTCCTGACTCCCCCTGTACTTGTCCCTGACCCCTAAAGGACTGCCACCTGGCCTTATTATTCAAGGTACTTTCCTTCCCATCATGTCTGACTCTCTGGCCACCATTTCGTTTTTTGTTGTCCTGGTGATGAATTATGTTTTAGACTCGGCTTGTTGTCACTCGTCTTCTGGTTTGTTATGTGTTTTTGCTTTGAAAATGACTAAGGTTGTGAATTTTTTTTTATTTGAGAAAATGTTGACTATTTTAGGCACTGTTGTCCTGTCTGACATGGAACTCGTATGAATGTGTGATGCTATAGTATAGTAACAATGGCTCTCCCTCCTGTCTCCTAGGACTCTGGACATCCTTGTACAGCCAACGATCCCGACAACTGCCTCGTGCCTGTTTCACCTCAGCACTTCATAGACCTCTTCAAATTCTAGACCTCCTTTTGATACTCCAGACCAGGAGGGGTGACTTTTACCCCCTCCTCGCCTTGCCTTTCCTCTCCGTGTATAGTGTGTGTAAAAACAAAGGGCTCAGAGGAAGAAGACGTGTTGTTTCATATTTTTGACTGACTGAAAACAACAGCGGAAAAGAGGAGATGATATAAAATTTGAGTGTGAGGCATGGATGGCATTAAAGAGAACTGCAGTGCTCATTATTGACACCTTGTTGGGAAATAACAACTGATTATTCCATGTGATGGCTTGGTGGCCATTTTAGGCCAGTTTGCCTATTGTTTTTTTTGTTTGTTTCCTTGGTAACAGAATGTATGTCCAATGTAGTTGTTGGTCTCTGTTTATGTACAGTATATCTCCGTCTGTGTGTTTTCGCCCTGCATATTTGAGGCGTCAACACTAAAAATAAATGTACATGTTTGCTGTAACAATTACTTTTTACGATACACCTTTTTGTCAGAAGAACTTTCAAATAGACAGTAAAAAAATGAAATGTAAACATGATTTTATGGGGGGGTTTGTAATATTGCTTTAACATTCCAACTGATATGTAACTTATAGTTGGCTACTCTTGTTGGTATTATCATTAATTTCCTGGGATAGAAGCAATCTAATTATAATAAAGTTGTTCATGGCTGTGGTTGCTATGGCAATCATCTGACCTTTTTCCTTTTAAAATCCATTATAATATGACATAGACCCATAACATCCAGGTAGATCACAGCAGCACAGGAGACTGAGCAGAGTATGTTAAGGCAACATTCACATGAACCCTCCGTCTGAGGTTAAGGCCATGCATAGGGCATTCATAACAGGAGTCCTAAACAGTCATGATAGCCAATGTAAGCTAGTTGGCTAGCAAGCGGTTAGGCTGTATGAAGGAGAGTGTTCCTGCATGTTTCTCCACATTGTTAACTATTCTGTTTGTTGAAGTCCAGCACAGTAAATCTGACCGTGCATTTACCTAGGAGTGAACACAATGACACCTTGTTGAAATAAGCAGATCCAGACAATCCAGGCAGGGCATGTCTTTATTCTTCTGAACAAATGTGACCCTTGTTTTTAGTAAATACAGAAACTCTTAACAACCATCGTTGGCAAGGAACCCATATCTGTGCACAAACGTGGCTGTGGAAGAAGGGACTAAGTAGATTTGAAAATAAAGGCACATATTTAAATGAAAGGATTGTCCAAGTCTAACCACCTACAAGTGGAAAGCCTGATTCTGTTTGGAATTAAAATATCAATTTGCAATCACACACAAAACAATCAGTGTTTTTGCTATGAAAATGAAATAAAATGATTCTTCAATAACTCACTGCTATCCTATTAAAGCACCAACACACACATTTACACAGGCACATACAACAGCAGATCTCATGTTAACAATGTCTGTTGAATTCGTTTCTGTCACAGTCCCAAAAGCAACTCGGCTGCTGGCAAAATTGTTGGAAACATGAAAACTGGAATACAGGAAGTTTCTCATGGCCATGAATGAGAAGGGAGGGGTGTGGCTAGATGGTATACAGCTACGGTAAAAAAGTTGTATTTTCTAGTTGTATGTTCTAGTTGTGCTGGGAGTTTTTGCATTTTAGCTAACCCTAACCCTTTTCCTAACCTTAACCTAATTATCCTAACCTGCTGTGTAAGTTCTCCTAGCCTGCTACAAAAAGTAAATTCTGTCCGTAGCTGAAAACCATTTAGTCAAAACCAGGGAGGGGTGCAGCAGTGATGCATGCTGGGATTGCCCATCACATCATTTGATCCTCATGGTGAGCTTGGTCTAGTAGTAGTCTATTCCAATATGGTGAGCAGAGAAGCATGCCACAACACATACTGTAGAGAAAGGCACATCATGGCTTTTTGTCTAATCGGGGAAACAGCATACAGACTGCATGCAGAAAATGGCGCTCAGTCCTCTTATTGCATGGAAAAGGTTTCTTATCATTTGACTGTACAGTATTCATGACACTCCAGTGGACCGCCATTTGCTGGGCTTGTAACAACATTTGGATCATATCATTCATTAACAATACTCCAGATTCAGCAGCCTATATTCGCTAACACACATTCGCACTTATGGTTCAGAGCCTGGAAGGCTTATTACACGTTATTGGACAAAGCATTTTAAGCCTTTTAGCTATGCTTATTAGGAGCTAAGACTTCTGACACATTCCTCTCCCAATAGACATTTACTGCAGGGCCAGGGAGGGCAAACAGCATGGAAAACGTATCATTAAATAACGCCACAGTAGCATAGCTGGTCTTGTTCTCAAATTATACTCTAGCATAAAACATGAATGCCTATGTTACAATACAAAATCTCTTTTGGAAATCATTCTCTTGGTTCGATAATATAAAATGGTCAAAGGCCAGTGGATAGCACAGTTTAAGGTAGTGTAAGGCCTTCATGTGTTTGCTTTTTTACTTTCCAACCTCTTATCTATGACATCCTTTTCAAGATGGTGACCCTTTTCTCTACACTGCCAAACCAATCCACTCAGATCAACCTAGCATAATGTGTTCCCAGGCTCAATGTCTCTGCAACATTAAAACACCACAATTTCCACACAAAGTCAACAATAATAGATTTTAGTGACTTTGTCTGCTTTGTAAGTTCTTCTGCTATGTTGTGGAGTGAACGTCATATGGATATAGGGATATATGTTCATCTATGCTGTACAGAAACGTCAGGACTGCACTCAGAATGTCAATGGAGGAATACAAAATCAGTTCTTTATGCAGCACAGAGACAGACAGGCATGTCTTTTTCCCTCCTCTTAATTTGAGGAAAGAGGTGAGGGGCAGGGATTGCTGGCAGGTAAGGGGTAAAGCTTTTATTTAAACCCCTCCCATGTCTCCGAAACGCTCCCTCGGCTCCGCCTCCTGATTCCGGCCAGCTTGCCTTTGGCGCGGGCCGTCCACCTGACGGCGGTGGAATCCCGTGATTCTGACAGGTTGGCGTAGTGCGACGAGTCTTCCTCTAGACCCAGACCTGTCCAGGAGGGCAGCCCCAGCGGGAGCCCCAGGGCCTGGGGGAAGTACACAGGCGAGTCCCTGGTCCCACTCTGATCCTCCATTGCCTCCTCGGTGGGTGTCTCGGTTTGGTCGGGCAACTGCGGCGGCTCCCAGCCCTCCAGCTTTTCCAGTTTCCTGGTGGGCGTGATCTGCCTCATCGTCATGGTGACGCTGTCCCAGAAGCAGTGGCCCTTCTCTGTGATTGGCTTGTTCTTCTCCTTCCCTTCCTCCTTGTTCTTCTTGTGGGACCTTGATCAAAGACAGAGAGAGAGGAGGATGAAGAGGACTATGAGCACAAAAAGCAGTAAGAACATACTAAAATAAATGTATAATTGTTCCTTGAAGTCCAATGTAGTTGTGTACGTGTACGCATATGGGTACTCCCCTGCCCACATCCTAAATACACTATTAGAAAAAAAGTGCTATCTAGAACCTAAAAGGGTTCTTTGGCTGTCCCCATAGGAGAACCCTTTGAATAACTATTTTTGGTTCCAGGTAGAACCCTTTACACAGAGGGTTCTATATGGAAGACAAAAGTGTTCTACCTGGAACCAAAAAAGGTTCTCCTATTGGGACAGCTGAAGAACCCTTTTGGAACCCTTTTTTCTAAGCGTGTAGAACATGCAGGATACTAGGACATGAGGGTGTGGGATGGTAAAGTATACATTTTTTACCCCTACTTTATATTTACAGCTCTAATTATCCAGTAGAAGTATGCATGACAACGGGGCATCCTAAGCCCCCACACCTACTCCTTTAGAGACATATTTTCTTCCCCTCCCCCTCACTTCCCCTACTGCGTCGGTAGGACATTAAAGTAGGAGTGTTGAGTGCCCTTCCCCATTGAGAAGGGCATTGTATAGGGATACCAGAGGTATTGTACTTCTGCCACTGAATGATGATTTACCCTCCATACATTCCACTACCCTGTGGAGACAGGATGTTGACGCGACCCAGTGAATGCAGTCCTGTCTAGTATCTAACATGACATGAGTCATTGAACATGAAAGGGCCCATGTTGTATAGCATTGCTCGAACTCAACCCTGTGCCATCCTCCCATGAACACTGCCTAGTGCCTACCTATAGTATCAGTCTGCCATTATACCTTGGATGTCTCTCTGTGTCCTGTCAGACTGTTTGTCTCGCTATCTGACTCTCTCTCTTTGTCTGTCTGTCTGTCTGTCTGTCTGTCTGTCTGTCTGTCTGTCTGTCTGTCTGTCTGTCTGTCTGTCTGTCTGTCTGTCTGTCTGTCTGTCTGTCTGCATGTCTGTGTTCAGGAGGCTCTATTCAGGATTAGGTGGTTTTGGGAGAACAGCAGCGCCAGCAGAGCTTACTGTAGGCCTCACCTTCTCAGAGAGGTCAAAGGAGACAGGACATTCATCTCACTGAAGGAGGGAAGACAGACTGCTCACCTCGCCCTCTCCCTCTGAGCCCAACTAAATGTTCTATGGGGCCAGTCCTATTGCACCTTGTAGCTAATTGGGGAAATAAGAGTTACAGTGGGGCGAGGTAGCAAAAGTATGACATACGAATACTTGCCTGCACTTTATGTTATATGTCATGATGGTAGTACAGTATATGATCAATCTCACCCTCTGCGGTCGGCCAGTGTGACCCCTGTCAGTAGGAAGTGCTCGTCATCCTGAGAAGAAAACATCTTCTTATCCCTCCTCTCCTTCTTGGACTTGACTTTCTTCACTTTCACCTCCTGGGAGACCCAAACAAATAGAGCACCACTGTAAACTAGAGCCCGACCTATATGTTTTTTGGGGTCCGATACAGATTAAACTTTTTTGGGTGGGAGGGGCAAAACTTACCTATACCGATATATCTGCCAATATACTGTTTACATCAGCGAAATTAAAAAGTGTCATTCTTCCATACTGAATTCTCATAAATTGCCATCCAAAATAGCAATTTTCAAATAACTATGCTTCAACTATTGATTTCATACATTGTGACAATGAGACATCATGAAAATGGCCGCAAACGTTCAGATAAGCATGAGATTCCCTTTTTCATTTATAGGTGGAGTTATCGGACGATGCCAATATAGAGCTAAAAGATCTGTGATCCGATATATCGGTCGGGCTCTACTGTAAACACGACTGTAAATCCTAAATAGGTTTTCATAAGCTCTAGAATGATAATCATAACAGTTCTATGGTGTTTTATAACTATTGACTTCCACCACAAGAACAGTCTGTTTTTAAGTGAAGAGATTAACTCAAATTAATGGATTCAATGGAGATTGAATACAGGTATTGGTCATTTATGTGTAAAATGGGTTAACAGTTACAGCACAGTCACCTCGGCTCCAGCCCTGGCACTGAGGAGAGAGAGAGTGGGGGGAGAGAGAAGGTGAAAGAGAGAGAGAGAGCAGTCACTACTCGCTTGGCTGGTCAGTACATTCCAGTAGAATACCCTCCCACCTAACCCCCACTCATCTGTCACATCGGAATTCCAGCCTTATTATTTTCAAATAATGTGGCCGAATTCAACTACTTCTATTTGAAGTATTTTCAAATAATGTCCTATAAATCTAGGCTATTTGAAACTATTTTCAAATGTTTCCAAATACATTACAAATACGCCTAGGACCAAAAGACATGGGTTCAAGTGCATGGAGCATTTAAATATTTGTATTTGAAAACTGTATTTGTGTATGAGTATTTTCAAATACATGCCATACTTTCCAAATGTATTTCCAACTACATTCCATTATTCAACTACTTGTATTTTCAAAGAAAATGTGTCCAAATACTTACATTGAAATGTGAAAGTAATTGAAATACTTAAAATAGTATTTGAACGCAGGTCTGCTATCCGCACAGGGAACGCCCATCCTGATCCCGGCCCTTTAGCAGTAGCTGGCTCATGTCCCTCTTTTTGTTCTTGTCCCACTTTATTCCAATGTCAAATATCAAGGTCATATCGTTTATACCAACTCACATCTGACCTGTTCTTTTCACATTAGTACATTCCTGGCATTTCTGATAAATATTCAGGATACTCGTAATAGACTTATTATTTGGACTCCAAATTATCTGTACCCTCATAACGTTTGAGGTTACCTGTCAACAAGCCACTGTGTAAGAGGCTGTTTCTATGGAACTAAAACACACACACACACCCTTTTCCCCAGTTCAGTCCTTGTTGTTCTGGAACACAGGACAGAGAACACAGGACAACACAAACAAACAGAAGTCTGCAGACTAAAGAAGCCAACCAAAATATAAACAGAAACACAAAGGGCCATGAAAGCTCCTATAATCCCAGATCGTTGAACCCAGAGACCTCCATTTAATAAAGGCAGGGTCCTATTTGCCCTCTTTGCTGTGAAGTAGGCAACAGACAGGCACACTCTCTACAATGCCACACACACAGACATGAGACCTCTACCACTGCATAGTTGGCTGCACCCCTCCACACTATATCCTCTGCTCACTTCACACACGCGCACGCGCACACGCACACACGCACACACACACACACACAGCGCCACCGTGCACATGTTGTACATTAAACCCATACACACTCTGTGGGATTTGTTAAGTCTATGGGGAATGCCATTGGTTGTATTTACAGTTTGATGAAGGTGTCATTAAAATACCTTGCAGTCTAAAGACCCTAATAAAGGAGGGGGGTTAATAAATATCAGATATGATTAGTCTACTTCTCATCCTCTCCTTCTTTCCTCCACATACCAGGGGGGAGTGATGGGACAGGAGAATGAAGAGGGGTTGAGGTTGAGACATCCCAGCAAGCACATAACATTCTGAGAACCACATAACATTCTGAGAACCACATAACATTCTGAGAACCACATAACAATCAGAGAACCACATAACATTCTGAGAACCACATAACATTCTGAGAACCACATAACAATCAGAGAACCACATAACATTCTGAGAACCACATAACATTCTGAGAATCACATAACATTCAGAGAACCACATAACATTCTGAGAACCACATAACATTCTGAGAACCACATAACATTCTGAGAACCACATAACATTCTGAGAACCACATAACATTCTGAGAACCACATAACATTCTGAGAACCACATAACATTCTGAGCGTTTCAAACATTATACATTTTTTGAACGATGAGAAACAGCCCTTTAAAATGATATGACATGCAATAAATAGTGGTAATCAGTTAACCCATCAGATTCTAAGCCCTGTCTAAGCAGGGGAGGGGTTCTACTAAGCTATATGGAATTATTTTAAGATGGTCATACCAAGGATCATTTAGCTATTTGATTTAGAATTTTAAGACCCCTTGAAGTATCAAAAATATATATATACACTACCGTTCAAAAGTTTGACATTTCTAAGTGACCACAAACTTTTGAACGGTAGTGTATATTTTTGGCCTTACTGCTATTGGCCCATAGAAATGCATTGAGTAACAGGTCTCATGGTCATTAACATTCTGAGAACCACATAACATTCTGAGAACCACATAACATTCTGAGAACCACATAACATTCTGAGCGTTTCAAACAGTATACATTTTTTGAACGATGAGAAACAGCCCTTTAAAATGATATGACATGCAATAAATAGTGGTAATCAATTAACCCATCAGATTCTAAGCCCTGTCTAAGCAGGGGAGGGGTTCTACTAAGCTATATGGAATTATTTTAAGATGGTCATACCAAGGATCATTTAGCTATTTGATTTAGAATTTTAAGACCCCTTGAAGTATCAAAAATATATATATACACTACCGTTCAAAAGTTTGACATTTCTAAGTGACCACAAACTTTTGAACGGTAGTGTATATTTTTGGCCTTACTGCTATTGGCCCATAGAAATGCATTGAGTAACAGGTCTCATGGTCATTAACATTCTGAGAACCACATAACATTCTGAGAACCACATAACATTCTGAGAACCACATAAGATTCTGAGCGTTTCAAACAGTATACATTTTTTGAACGATGAGAAACAGCCCTTTAAAATGATATGACATGCAATAAATAGTGGTAATCAATTAACCCATCAGATTCTAAGCCCTGTCTAAGCAGGGGAGGGGTTCTACTAAGCTATATGGAATTATTTTAAGATGGTCATACCAAGGATCATTTAGCTATTTGATTTAGAATTTTAAGACCCCTTGAAGTATCAAAAATATATATATACACTACCGTTCAAAAGTTTGACATTTCTAAGTGACCACAAACTTTTGAACGGTAGTGTATATTTTTGGCCTTACTGCTATTGGCCCATAGAAATGCATTGAGTAACAGGTCTCATGGTCTGACAAACACTGCTCTAGCTGTTACTTTTCACCGCAGATGCGGAAGTGCGACATAAGTGGATGTGGTGGATTGAGACTCATCCAATGAAAAAAACAGATATCTCTAGCTTAAACTGACATATTTTTATGGGGATTTTTTTATTATGCTAATTTGATTTCGGCGGGGGAAATCAAATTAGCATAATACAAAAATGCTCATAAAAATCTGTCAGTTTAAGCTAGAGATATCTGTTTTCTGAACTGGATGCATCTCATCGACCTTATGGGGTTTTAAAAAAATACAAAAATGCTCATAAAAATCTGTCAGTTTAAGCTAGAGATATCTGTTTTCTGAACTGGATGCATCTCATCGACCTTATGGGGTTTTAAGAAAAAACACCTGTGAAAATGGTATACGCTTTTTTCCAAACAAGATGGAGAAAAACAGAGAGTATTGGGTCTTCCTTATTTTGTAAGGATTGGTAATCTGAAATCAATTACTGTGAATGAGTTAGAGCAGCTTTAGTGAGTGGTGGTATTTTTTTCACAAAGGTCTGAGAGCTGACAGTCCACCACGGTGTCCAAGAGCGAGAGAGAGAAATACTATTTTAAAAACATACACCTAATTTATATATAGGCCTAATAGCAGGGCTGAATGTTAGCCCCAAAAATTATTGTGGGGGTACACCGGTTACACGAATTAAACATAGATTACAAGAAAACCGTAGGCTACAGTGCATTCGGAAAGTATTCAGACCCTTTGACTTTTTCCACATTTTGTTACGTTACAGCCTTATTCTAAAATAGCTTCTTTTTTTTTTTAGCATCAATCTACACACAATACCCCATAATATCAAAGCAAAAACAGGTTTAAATTTTTGGGGGAGATGTATAAAAAAAACACGTATTTACATAAATATTCAGACCCTTTGCTAGGAGACTCAAAAATTAGCTCAGGTGCCTCCTGTTTCCATTGATCCTCCTTGAGATGTTTCTACAACTTGATTGGAGTCCACCTGTGGTATATTCAATTGATTGGACATGATTTGGAAAGGCACACACCTGTCTATATAAGATCCCACAGTTGACTGTGCATGTCAGAGCAAAAACCAAGCCATGAGGTCGAAGGAATTGTCTGTAGAGCTCCGAGACAGGATTGTGTCGAGGCAGAGATCTGGGGAAGGGTACCAAAAAATGTATGCAGCATTGAAGGTCCCCAAGAACACAGTGGCCTCCATCATTCTTAAATGGAAAATGTGTAGAACCACCAAGACTCTTCCTAGAGTTGGCCGCCCAGCCAAACTGAGCAATCGGGGGAGAAGGGCCTTGGTCAGGGTGGTGACCAAGAACCTGATGGTCACTCTGACAGAGCTCCAGAATTCCTCTGTGGAGATGGAAGAACCTTTCAGAAGAACAACCATCTCTGCAGCACTCCACCAATCAGGCCTTTATGGTAGAGTGGCCAGACGGAAGCCCTGACAGAGGTACGTGACAGTCCGCTTGGAGTTTGCCAAAAAGTATTAAAGGACTCTCAGACCATGAGAAACAAGATTTTCTGGTCTGATGAATCCAAGATTGAACTCTTTGGCCTGAATGCCAAGCGTCATGCATGGTGTTGGCAGCATCATGTTGTGGGGATGTTTATCAGTGGCAGGGACTGGGAGACAAGTCAGGTTCGAGGGAAAGATGAACGGAGCAAAGTACAGAGAGATACTTGATGAAATCCTGCTCCAGAGCGCTCAGGACCTCAGACTGGGGAGAAGATTCACCTTCCAACAGGACAACTAAGCACACAGCCAAGACAACGCAGGAGTAGTGTCGGGAAAATTCTCTGAATGTCCTTGAGTGGCCCAGCCAGAGCCCGGACTTGAACCCGATCTAACATCTCTGGAGAGACCCGAAAATAGCTGTGTAGCAATGCTTCCCATCAAACCTGACAGAGCTTGAGGGGATCTGCAGAGAAGAACCGGAGAAACTCCCCAAATACAGGTGTGCCAAGCTTGTAGTGTCATACCCAAGAAGACTCAAGGCTGTAATCGCTGCCAAAGGTGCTTCAACAAAGTAGAGCGTCTGAATACTTATGTAAATGTGATATTTAAGCCATCTGATTCGATGAAAGATGGAGTTGAATTTGTCTTTCTGCCCATAATTTCATTTAAAGTACTCAAGTACTTTGAAGAATCTAAAATCTAAAATATATTTCGGATTTGTTTAACACTTTTTTGGTTACTACATGATTCCATATGTGTTATTTTATAGTTTTGATGTCTTCACTGCTTTTTTACAATGCAGAAAATAGTCAAAATAAAGAAAAACTCTTGAATGAGTAGGTGTGTCCAAACCTTTGACTGGTACTATAAATAAAGTATTTTATTTTTTATTTTTTTAATACATTTGCAAACATTTCTAAAAACATGTTTTCGCTTTGTCATTATGGGGTATTATGTGTAGATTGATGTTACAGTACAGTACTGTACTGTTACAGTACAGTACTGTAACTGATAAATGTAACTGATAAATGCACACACACACACACACACACACACTAGATGTTCATGTTTTTAAATGTATGTAAATTGTAAAGTATTTTGTCTGTAATGTCTTTTTCGTTATGTGTCGGACCCAAGTAAGACTAGCTGTCGTCATTGGCGTCGGCTAATGGGGATCCTAATCAATTTAAATTTAATCCAATACCATCTCTCTCTCTGCCTCTCCCCCCAAGGCTGTTCTCTTATTTATTGGTGTATTCTCTCCCTGTGTTGTCTGGTGTAAACTGTGGATCAGGTTTACTACAGTCCAAATCCATGCAGCAACACTGAGACCAGCAGTGATGCCAAAGCTTTGACCCTGACCCAGGTATGCAGCTGTATGTGTGTGCGCATGTACCATAGTATATAGTAAGCTACTCAGCGATCTCCTTAACCTTCACCTCCAGGACACCAAAGCCAGCGTAGCAGCAACAGCCCAGTGTAATCTCCATGCAGCCCAGCAAGCAGGCTATTCACCTCACTAAGCTCTCTGTGTGTGAGATGGCAACTTTTCCCTCCATGCCACACAGAACAATGGACGTCTTATTGGAAAGAATTTCTTTCATCCATACCTTGGTATTACTGCAGTCTGCATGATCAAATGGGTATACATCAAGTTCTACAATTTAATATGTTTTTTTATCATACAAAGTAATGAAGGCAATATACTGAAGCATATAACTCTGTCTAAGCATAAAACTGACCCATGCTTTTGGCGATTCTAATCATGGCTTTCTTGGCTTTCTATGCGGACAATTCTTTCTATTTTCAGCTTTGCTTTGTTTCACACCGATTACTCCCCACCAAATCCTGACTCCTCGAAAGAATGTTCGGCTTCCTTCCCCCTCGTACCAACCCAGCCGTCCCCCATCCTCACTTACAACCAGGTTATGAAATACCACCACTTCTTGTCCACTGATTTAAACAGTTACAGTAACAGTTAGCACAGCTCCTGGGGTATCTACACACAAACACGACATGGTTAGGAAGTATGGTGGTTTAGCAAATTGTACACATTTCAGCAGCATCTCATCAAAACAGGTTATGAACTACCCCATGAGATCACACACACACACACACACACACACACACACACACACACACACACACACACACACACACACACACACACACACACACACACACACACACACACAGTAGGGGAGAGCAACAAACCTTTGTTGACAGAAACAACAACGGACACCTGTTTATCGTACCACAACAAACAGATAACAAAAGCTAAGACACAAAAACACACCAAACACACACACACAGACCTAATAACATCACCACAAACAGATATGAAGGTGACCTTAGCTAAGAAACAGAGCAGAGACACATAGGGCTGGGCTGAGGGATGATGAGGGTTGAAGGTGGAGGTGGACGGATATCCACTGTGTCATAAAATCTGGCCACAGTGGATGGGGGTTGAGGGGGTGTGATACAAGGGTATGATGTGTACGTACACTCCCCTACGTATTTATTTGGACAGTGAAGCTACAACTAGTGCTGTTACGGTGACCATATTACCGCCACACCGGCGGTCACGAGTCATGACAGCAGTCAAATTCCATGTGACCGTTTAGTCACGGTAATTAGGCTTCTCCAAGCTCTGATGCTGCTGATGGTCATTAGTAGCCTACCAAGCTTGCTAACTGCCTGGTACTCAGCACTCTATTGTCCCTCTAATCACTCCGACATCAATGCAAATGTAATCAAAAATGTAATCAAACACTTCATGAGAGCCCATGAGCTCATGTTGCACAACATTTCTATAGGCTATGCAATTGCGTGAGAAAACACAGTGATGGCCTCTATTAAAAAGAGGAGGATCCCATCAGCTTTCTATAGGCTTACAATATTTATTTCTCAACTTTCCTAATATTAAGCACATTGCTTCTCTTTAAAACAGGATTTCAGCCTACCTGGCTGGCATAAAAATTAACCACGGGATTTATGTGCATAAATAACATGTATTTTTCCCCCGCTCCTGTTTCAAGACAGTGGCATGATAATGGTTCATTCTATATCAAAACAAATTTCACACATACAGTATATTATTTAGTATATGTAAAGACAAGATTAAATCAAGAACAGTCTAATGGGTGACAATATTAGCCTATCACTTGTGAATGATATATTATCATTTGTGAATGATGCCCAGCTTGTGTGCAGTAAGAAACAGTGCATGCCTTTTTTTGTAACTTTTTCAAATCATAGTCACATACCTCATGTAGCCTAGCCCATAAGGTGTGTATATCAACTAAAGTGGCCAAATAACTTTGCGAAATTAAACACATTAATCCGCTTTACAACAGGTGAAGAGCCTATCTGGCATCCATATGCAGTGTGTGAGTTTCAAGTTTGGGGAAGATCATTTTCACCATAAAAATGCACCTTCATCATAAAAGAATTACATGCATAATCACATTTGCAGTCACTTTTCAGAATGGTGTTTTCCCGCTAATTAATTGCATTTTGGAACATTCAGGCTTATAGCCTACTGCCGTGTGTGTATTGCTGCGCGTATAATGTGAAGAAATATCCTAACAGTTTATCAACATGTTAAGCTAAACGTTCTGATCTTTTGCGTCAGCCTCTTTGCTTAAAAAGGTTTTTTTGATGCTGGTGGTTGTATTAATTTGGGATCTATCGCATCCCACAACTGTCCCAGACTATGTTTGGAATATTTATTTATCGCACAGAATAGAATAGGTTAACTTTTGTACTATGGGGGATAGTACATTGACATAGGCTTTATCAAGTGCTTATCAAATTGTGAATGAGAGACTGATGAAGTGTGTGCAGCCTGTGCAAAGAACAAAGCAGAGCTCATTGCCTTTCATGTATTTTTTTCAAATTAGAGTCGCATAATGCAGCCTTAGAATGTATTAAAAATCAAAACATATAGCCCAACGTTTGTATCACAAATAAGTTGCATAAATAACTCTAAATTAAGCATATAGGAGGACCTGTTTCTTTGTTAACCGCTCAACACAGAATAGTGCGTGCACTCCCTCAAATCATTTGGAGAAAATATAATTTATATTTTATTCAGCTATGTTCAATTGTATTCTTCATACTATAAAATAATGTCTCGGAATTCTAACCAAATCGTGTCTGCTAAATGAACTAGTGTAGCCCACAGCCATATGGCATAGCCAGATCAGGGCCTAACAGGACAACTCAGAGTATGCTATTCTGTTCTAGTATGTTTCTGAACACTTCTACATTCATGTGGATTCTACCATGATTACGGATAATCATGAATGGATCGTGATTAGGTTAGCATGTCTTGAAGGTATGGTATTTATGACACTAACTTTCTCACTCATCATTATTCACGATTCATTCATGATTATCCGAAATCATGGTAGCATCCACATTAATGTAGATGTGTTCAGAAACATACTGTATTATATTCTTATTTACAATAAAAGCGACTCAAAAGTGACCATTCATTTCAAGTGGGCACAACATAACCCGAAACACAACCAAAACAAACTGCAAATGCGTCCAACAAGTTTGTAGAGTCACAAGCTTGATGTAGTCATTGAATGCTAGGAATATGGGACCAGATACTAAACTTTTGACTAAATGTAATACACTAAAAGTGAATTTGTCCTTCAAATGGGGGGATCATACATGAAAAGGGGTTGAGGTTGACACATAGAGGGTCTAGGGCTAGATACTGGAAGTGTGTGGGTTTGAGATGGAATAACTAAACAGTTGTGGTGTTTGGAGGGATTGGGCTGTGTACCTTGGATACAGGACTCACTGCCTCTTCCTCATCCTCCCCCTCTGGGTCCTTATCCTGAAAAGCAACAAACAGCAGGGTCAGTAACCAGAGGTAACCACACACACAGAGTTAACTAAAGAGATATAACATACACATAGTACACTGAGTGGAACATCATGCAGCATGCTCAGCCCTATTACTCTGGTCCCTAAGGCTAACAGCCACAAACTACATCTCAGAGTTTGTACTACTCCTACACTACCCCCCCCCCCCCCCCCCCCAACACACACACACACACACACATACATACACACACTGTTGTAGACATGTTCACACATAGACACACACAGGAGCTGAGTCTAGAGGAGTGTGTGCAGGCCTTCCTGTAAGGCAGAGGTATTTTTGGAACAGTAACATCAACACAGCCTCAGGGGGGAGAGGAAGGCCTCAGATCTCTCCCTTTACTCAGAGAACAGAGAGACCACCTAGGGGAAGTGACACAGGAGAGGATATAGACGACAAATAGGGGTCCTCTGTTCTGCTCTATAACATCAGTCTGGACTTAAAAATAGATATGGTGATTGATAATAGTCATTTACATTGATAGAGTGTGAATGTTGCATTATCAAAGTTGCATTGTAAATCTTGTAGATAATATATTTTTGGGTTTTACATGGCTGCCCCTGAGGACAGCTGACTGTGTTGTGTGTGAGGTAAATGATTGGGTTTGGCAGTGGGGTGGGAGTGAGGCGGTGGTTTGACGTGTCAGGGCAGAGCCTTCTGGGACACAGCCACCTGAACAGATCAAAGACAACACAGTCACAACAGACCCAGTCTAATTACTACTATTTATGGATGCAGAATGCATTAACGACACAGACAGAGAAGAGAGGGAGAGGAAGGGAGACAAAGATGAGAGGTAGATGGACAGAGAGAGAGGGGGGGGAGAGGAGGGAGACAGAGGAAGAAAGAGAGAGTGAGACGTAGAAAGATGACAGGGAGACAGAGGGAGAGAGAGAGGGAGGGGCAGAAGAAAGAGAGTGAGATGTAGAAAGATGACAGAGAGGTAGAGAGAGAGAGAAAGAGGGAGAGAGAGAAAGAGGGAGAGAGAGGGAGAGAGAGGGGAGAGATCGAGTGAGAGAGGAGAGAGAGTGGGGGGAGAGAGGGGGAGAGAGAGGGCGAGAGAGAGAGAGGAAAAGAGCAGAAGAGGGAGAAATAGAGGGAGAATGCTGTGATTAAGTAAAAATGTCCCAACAACAGGAGAGAGGCAGAGAGAGAGAGGTTGGTTGCTGTCCTCAGGGCTTTAATCTCTATCTATCTGCATCTCCCTCACTCTGTGTCTCTGTCTCTATCTCTTTAGGTGTTTGAAGCTTCCATTTTTGGCACTGAGTTGTTTGATGAAAGCCAGATACCCAGGCGAAGACACATACAACTGATTTTAGCACGGCAAGTTCAGAAAGTCACCTGTAATGATTTAGAGATATCAGTCAAGATAAATGCTCTTACAATCCTTCACTTCACTAAAATAATCAACATCATATTGCAATAGGGAGCACATTACTGCAATATGACAAAGATTTTTTTCTGTTTTTATCATGGCATGATTATTATATTTGTATAATTGGGGCCTATGGGGCAGAGGCAGTGTTTGATCCTCAACAGCAGGATTAGCTCTCCTCTCCTTTATTTTCCTCCACCGTTCATGATTAAATGAGTAGAGGTGAAGTTCTCTGAAGTCACTATTTAGATTCAAAATCTGGTAATCCTGCTTCACAGGGAGCAGTATTACAGTGGTATTACAGTAGTATTAAAGCAGTATGATAGTTCATACACTCAGTGCCCTGCAAACACTACCCCCCCCCCCTCCTCTCTCACTCCGGTGAACCTTCCTCCCACAGTAACATCACAGAGACAGTCAGGACTAGGAGGATCTTGTTGCGAGGAGAGTGGAGAGAAAGCAAGCTGTAGCATGGCCCCGGAGCCCTAGAGCGTGGTGGAGAAAGAAGATATTAACTTCCAATCTATTCTCTCTCCTCCTTACCCCCTAAACACTCTCTCCCTGTCTACAAATAGTTGTCTCTCCTTCTTTAATGCCTCTCTCACTTTTTCTCTACCTCCTTTCTCTCTACCTACGTTCTCTCTACCTTCTTTCTGTCTCTTACTGAGTGCATCTCTCACTCTCTCCCTCCCTCTCTCCTTCCATCTGCCCTTCCCTCCCTTCCTCTCTCTGGGTGAGGCAGATCTGCCACCTGGCCCTCTCCCAATAGAACCTGTTTTGCCCAGGGACCTAAACTGAAGGAAGGAAAAAACCTCTTCTCAGAGAAAATAAAGAACAGAACATTCAGAGACTCTCCTGTCAGACCTCATTTTTCCCTGATACGAGGGGAGAAAGCTTCTGTAAGAACATTTTATGATTAGACCTCTGACCCTGGATGCACTTTTATGCCATGCATGGCTTCATGAGGAGACCTCCCTGATTACTTTCCCAGGCCCCAGGGATAGGTTATAACTAAACCTGGACTGGGATCAGTTTTACTCATAACATTCACCATCTGGAATGATAACATAAAACTAACCCTGAATCAGTTCTTATGGGTAACCTCCACATATAGACTTTCCCAGGGCAGCATCAGGGACCACCCAATAAGGCAGGGGGCATGATTTTCCTTTGGTGATTTACAATATTTAACAGACTCATGTGAGAGTGTTGGCCAAACGTTTCTCTCCACATGATCAATCTAACATTAGAGAACACTGAGATTGATGTTAGAACAAGTAGTGTAAATATGCCCCTGATGGTTAGAAAGCTTGGACACTGTTTTGGGAAAGCAGAAATGCCCTCTAAAGATAAGCCTTCAGATAGTGTACATCAGTGGAGGCTCCTCAGAGGAAGAATGGGAGGACCATCCTCCTCAGTAAATTTCATAAAAATGTCCAATTTAAAACATTAAAAAAGTTATCCTTTGTAGATAAAACTATACTAAATATAATCACGTCACCAAATAACTGATGAAAACACTATTTTGCAAAGAAGGTCTACAGTAGTCTCAGCAGCAGTCTGTAGGGTAGCACCATGGTGTAGCCAGAGGACAGCTAGCTTCCATCCTCCTCTTGGTACATTAACTTCAATACAAAACCTAGGAGGCTCTTGGTTCTCACCCCCTTCCATAGACTTACACAGTAATTATGACCATTTCCGGAGGACGTCCTCCAGCCTATCAGAGCTCTTTCAGCATGAACTGACATGTTGTCCACCCAAAGGATCAGAGAATTAATCTAGTACTGGAAACATAAACTACAGCTAGCTAGCACTGCAGTGTATACAATGGGGTGAGTAGTTGACTCAAAGAGAGAGAAAGACAATAGTTGAACAGTTTTGAACAAATTCATTTATTCTAAAATGAAGAAGAATCAAGAGAGAAATATAGAGAGAGATTTCATCATTTTTTTCACTTTCAGTTTCACTTACTTAGCCTACTGAAACACCCTGCTCAAACATAGGGATGCTATGTTAGTTAGCTGGCTATGACTTTCCAACACAACACTGGAACTCTTCCAAGTCAAGGTGAGCTTTAAGTATTACTAATTTATTGCCACCGGGGCCCGTGGGTGTAACTGCTTACTGACTGTACACAAACATTGCTGCATGATTGTAGCGGGCTTACTAATGCTTTAGTTATATTATCTATGCTGACTATGACGTTACTTTAATGGTGACAATGATGTAGGCTGTGTGTGGCGGTTTGGCTTGGAAATGGTTTTTTCGACCTGGTTACATACAACTGATATGTTGTGCATTGAATTCCACAAGCAAAGTGAAGAGAAGGAATACAACGTAACTGCTATGAAAGTTAACTCTGTTTAAGCGTGATCAGGTGTGTACTCATTCCGCCGATTCTGTTGAAAAACATTTCTTAAACGGAAGTAAACGGAACAGTGCAGTATTGGCCTCATCCTCACCGTAATAGGCCCTGAGTGTCACGCCCTGACCTTAGAGAGCTTTTTATGTCTCTATTTTGGTTTGGTCAGGGTGTGATTTGGGTGGGCATTCTATGTTCTATTTTCTATGTTTTTGTATTTCTTTGTTTTGGCCGGGTATGGTTCTCAATCAGGGACAGCTGTCTATCGTTGTCTCTGATTGGGAATCATACTTAGGCAGCCTTTTTCCCTTTTGTGTTTGTGGGAAGTTGACTTGTGTTTGTGGCACTTAGCCCTCGTAAGCTTCAGGGTTGTTCATTTTGTTTCTTGTTTTGTTGGTGTCATTCCAAAATAAAGGATAATGTACGCTCACCACGCTGCACTTTGGTCCAGTTCTTTCGACGGCCATGACACTGAGTATGTGTATGTGAGAAAGGGGACGTTCTCTCCTATCTGGGGCTCTCTCCCTGTCCCCAGCAGCCTGACAGAGGCCAGCTGCTTGGGCAAATATGGGCGGAGGAAGAAGGACCTCTTAGGCCCCACAAATGCTGCTGGTACTCACCTGGTAAATAGGCTAGAAGGGAGCAGAGTGTGTCTGCGTGTGTGTGCGTGCGTGTGTGTGAGGCAGTTTTGTTTGAGGGGATCTTAACAGAGCAGCTGATGTGCTATTTTCTTATCTGTTCTTATCCGTTGTTTTTCATAACAGAGGGCTGACTCCATAGCTTCAAATTTGACCCCTAGAACACTTTCCATGCCGGTGTACAGATGTAGGGTCTTATTTTGATACCCCTGTTGCAGGAGAACTTTCCTACAAAGCAGGAAATTAAAAACGTGTAGTGTATTTGAGGTTTAAAAAGGCTTCTGAAGTTTGTAATTTCCACTTCGACATTTCAGACATGATGTTCCATGACAAAAAATGTTGCAGGATTATTTTCCTGATATAGCAAACTGGCTCAAATTAAGATCGACACCTGTATGATGATATTGAAGCTAGTGTAGGCTACAATTAAACTCCATGTAATTAATGTCAAGGAACCATATCAATAGTTAAAAAGGATTATGAAAAGGACTGCACTGAGATGAATTTCTTTATGCTGGAAGAAGGACATGCTTAACAGATATTGCACGACGTCAATTGAACACATTTTTATGTTCAATCAATAGGTTATAGCACGGTGGCGAGTAAAATTCTGTATTTCATATTACAGTACACCTACTGTTACCAGTCAAAAGTTTGGATACACCTACTCATTCAAGGGGTTTTCTTTATTTTTACTATTTTCTACATTGTAGACTAATAGTGAAGACATCAAAACTATGAAATAACACATATGGAATCATGTAGTAACCAAAAAAGGGCTCGATTTGATACACCTGTCAGTAACGGGTGTGGCTGAAATAGATGAATCCACTAACTTTTGGAAATGTAGTATATTGGAAACAATTTAAAAGTAGGCTACAGCCCACACTTCAATGCAAAGGATGAATTGTTGCTCAATATTTAGTTTATCAATAGATTATTGGGTTTCTATGTCCTGCCTTGGTATTGGCTCAGATTAAATAGGCAATGACGTCGCGCTCCTATCACACAGCAATACTGTCGCCTACCCATACTGTCAAATATTTGACATAAGCTACCAGTCTATTTACTTTATTGGCAGAATGTTTACGCTATATCTGGCAAAGGACTGTGACAGAAAGAGAAAACAACGGCAAATAGTTGTGGACCTGTTAATTCAACAATGTTTTGCATCGACTTTTCCCCCAACCTAAATATGCTGGACTGCACGCGAATACTGAAACATTGTTTAGGCTACTAACAACAAATCTAAATTACAGTAGGCTACATACTAGCATACCAGTATACCAGTCAAAAGTTTGGACACACCTACTCATTCAAGGGTTTGCCGTTAATGAGACGAGTGAAAATCAAGTGCTTTACTTTTGGAATCTAAACAATTAGACATAGGAATCTATTTCCTATTTATTTTTATAACCATTGCAGAATATATTCCTCACCTTTTCTGTTTGTGATGTGTTCATATTCCTGAAGTAGCCATACAACAAATTACCATGCACATCTCTCTTTTAATTGGGCCTATGTAATAGATAGGCTGTGTAATTCAATTGTTGTTGTATGTGATCCAATAGGCAGCACGGTTTATAGCCTACAGACACATTTAACAGGTGAACATCAAGACAGTTGATATTTTACTTTGAAGTACAATACAGGTCAAAGTTTGGACACACTTACTCATTCAAGGGTTTTTCTTTATTTTTACTATTTTCTACATTTTAGAATAATAGTGATGACATCAAAACTATGAAATAACACATATGGAATCATGTAGTAACTAAAAAAGTGTTAAAGAAATCCAATCTTGGCATTCTCTCAACCAGCTTCACCTGGAATGTTTTTCCAACAGTCTTGATTTGGTGTTTTATTATTATATATATTATTTTGCACTTTTTCCCCCTTTTCTCCACAATTTCGTGATATCCAATTGGTAGTTACAGTCTTGTCCCATCGCTGCAACTCCCCTACGGGAGGGGGAGGGAGGGAGAGCGAGAGAGAGAGAGAGAGAGAGAGAGAGAGAGAGAGAGAGAGAGAGAGACGAAGGTCGAGAGCCATGCGCCCTCCGAAACAGGACCCTGCCACGCCACACTGCTTCTTGCACTATTATAGGCCTTAACAAAGGCTTCTAAACTGGCAGCGACTACAGGATCAAACAGACCAAAAGGACCAAATGTTAAAATGTCCAACCATTTAAGACTTGCTGCCACTCCAATCTATCCCCTA
The DNA here is from genome assembly GCF_016432855.1 of Salvelinus namaycush. Taxonomy (NCBI): domain Eukaryota; kingdom Metazoa; phylum Chordata; class Actinopteri; order Salmoniformes; family Salmonidae; genus Salvelinus; species Salvelinus namaycush. The sequence goes on along the minus strand of NC_052330.1, from coordinate 19,185,412 downwards.
TACATTTTACAATTCATGGGGCACTATAACCACATAGCTAAATTGGTACAACATTCTCTCATAAGGGTGCAACAAATATAGACTCTAACAAGGCACGCCTCAAAATATGTTAATAAGCTAGAAACAACAATACCACGCCCCCAGTAGTGGTCAAAAGGTTTTTGGTGCTCCAAAGATACGGTACGGTACTGTATTCTGTGGGGTGGAATTACAGCACCATTCAAAATACAGTAATTTCCACACAATGCACCATAATTTACAGTATGCGTCAATAAAACATTTTGTACAATTGGACAGCTTCAGTGATGCACTTAAGGGTTGCATATATGACTAAAGTGTATTGAAATCCACACTCCCCTTACGTATTTATTTGGACAGTGAAGCGCAAACTTTTTATTTGGCTCTTTACTCCAGCATTTTGGATTTGCGATAAAATGTTTTTTATGAGGCAACATATTTTCATATATTCATATATACTTTTGGGGGGGGTATGCTATTTATGCTTCTGTAACTTTCTCACTTATCATTATTCACAATTAATTCATGATAATCCATAATCATTATCTGTAACCACGTTTAAGAATCGTTTTGCAACAGAATCGGCGGAATCACCAGCACACACAATTCACTTTCATCGCAGCCATCATCACTTTGCTCGTTGTATAATTCCTTCTCCTTCTCTCACCATTTCACTTTGCTTGCATTCCTCTCTTTTGAGTCAGGTTGTTGAGTAGGATGAAATTATCTGCATTCACTAGCTAAGTAAGTGAAAGGTAAACTAAGAAGGAGAAAAAAATACAACAAAATATAGCTAGCTCTCCCTCTCCGCTGCTTCTCCTTAATTTTTGAAGAAATGTATTTCTTTGCTTGGTAGCCGTGTAGGTTAAGTCTAACATTTTTGTTGCATCTAGCCATTATTCTAGCTTTCTACAATGATCATGAAATGATTTGAAATTATGAAATGATTTGCCCGAGACAGAAATGAATTTGTTCAAAACTGTTCAACTATTGTCTTTCTCTCTCTTTGAGTCAACTACTCAACCACACTTATGCACTGCAATGCTAGCTAGCTGTAGCGTATGCTTTCAGTACTATATTCATTCTCTGATCCTTTGATTGGATGTACAACATGACAGTTCATGCTGCAAAAGCTCTGATAGGTTGGAGGACGTCCTCCAGAAGTCATCATAATTACTATGTAAGTCTATTGAAGGGATTGAGAACCATCAACCTCCTAGATTTTGTATTGAAGACACTGTACCCAGAGGAGAACAGAAAATAGCTGTCCTCATATTTATTTTCTGGAATTCACTGAGTAGGATGATCCTTCCCTTCCTCCTCTGAGGAGCCTCCACTGATCCACATTAACATAGAACTGTTTAGAAATATATTATATTCTATTTTACAATAAAAGTGACTCCAAAATGACACAATAGGCCAACATTATTTGCCCTTCATGTCTATTGGGCACAAAATAATACTGAACACAACCAAAACAAACTAGCTAGAGTCAGTCACAAGCTTGATGTAGTCATTGCGTGCTAGGAATATGGGACCAAATAGTACACTTTCGACTAAATGTAATACTCTTTAGACACCTTCAAATGGGGGACTACATACATAAAGTGCATTTATTTCTAAACGGTAAAACAGATATGTACGAGAATATACCCTCTAAAGGTGACATTCTTTACTATCGCCTCATATAAAACATTTGATCTCAAATCCAAAATTCTGGAGTATAGAGCCAAATTAAAAGTTTTAGTATAACATATGATATAACCTAGTTACTATTCCGATAACAAATAAAATATTTAGGGCTGTGCTCTATGTGTGTTTCAGGGACAAATTATTTGGACTAGGCCTCAGATCTAACTGTAGATCATAAGCACACGAAACGAAAACACCGGGTAAAACAGCTAAGTGAACCACTGCATCCTATGTGCGCTATAATCCCTCTACTTTATTTGTGCCAGCTGCTTGGCTGCTCTCCTTACCTTGTAAGTGTGTTGATGATGCCAGGATATTTCGTCCTCCTCCGACGCATAGTCCACCAACACTTTGCTTTTGCTTTTCTTGAACATCTTTCCAAATTTCTCTTTAATCAATCTGGACGTGCGCACATCAAAACGCAGCGAAGAGTTCGTTCTGTCAAACTTGGCTGCGTCTGCCGCTTCCAGGCCGAGACAATTTTTCCCGTTTCTCGAGAGATCGCAAGTAAGCACCACCGCTGTGGTTACTACAACAGATCTTGGAGCCTTTCCATGAAAACAGTTTTTTAGGCAAGCGACTTTATGCAGCGCCAAACTCCAGTTCAAAGACGTTTTGGTGTAGGCCTATTTGATGTAGCCTATGTCTGTTTGCGGAATCTCGACCACCACCTGGATCTCCTCCCACGTCGCTCCTCCCATCTCCCCCCACATGAGTCCCGTTTTATGGTTGCCATGGTACTTTGAGGAGTGTTGTATTTTCCACCTTTGAAGTCACTGGGCTGAGATTAGGCAGAAGTGTTGGAACTTTTTCAAAAATTAAAACTAGGATTTGTAGAAATCTAGTATGGCAGTGCTTCTGAAACCTTATATTTAGATTCAAACCAACCAACCATTATATGCATTCATGCAATGATTTTGGGAGCTTTAGGACTGATTTGGAAATGAATTGGGCATTGTGCCTTGGCTTAGTAGCCCATAGGCCTAGTTGAACAAAT